>NW_012267262.1:12139344-12139799 GCF_000151885.1 Dipodomys ordii
CCTCCTCCCCGTCCTTCCACACCCTGTTTTCCCAGTATTACTTTGGAGGGAGAGCCCCCAACCTATCCATTCACAAAGGAACCTCGTTTACCTCTGCAGATAACTTGCGCTCGCCGTCGAGGGCGCCCCCCCCCCCACACACACGTTTAAAGGCTTTGCTGGAAACGTGTCTGAGCTGCGCGTGCGCGCGCACCTCCGCGCCGGGAGCCGCCGGGGGCTGGCGGGGCGAGCCATCTGCTCCACGGGACTCCGCGCCCCCGGTCCACCGAGAGCGTGATCTGCACAACCCGTCCCCCTCCGCAGCTAGTGTTGGGGTGCCGTCCAGAAGCGGGGTCTCCGGAACGCTACTGATTTCCCCCATCCGCGCCCAGCCCCGACGAGCAGAGCCCCGGCCGCCCCTAAACTATTCACACACACGTGCGCAGCGGACGTTCGCCCCCCGGCGGAGCGGCCGG
>NW_012267262.1:12146746-12194246 GCF_000151885.1 Dipodomys ordii
TGTGTGTGTGTGTGTGTGTGTGTGTGTGTGTGTGTGTGTGTGTGTATAGAAGGGGGAGTGTTGAACCTAGGGCTTTGTGTTTTCAACTTTTTTTACTCCTGGCTGGCACTCTACCTATCACTTGAGCCACATCTCAACTTCCAGGTTTTTGATGGTTAACTGAAGATAAAAGTCTCTCAGATTTCTCTCCCAGAGTGCATCTGAACTATGATCCTCTGATCTCAGCCTCCTGAGTAGCTAGAATTACAGGTGTGAGCCACCGAACCACTGAGCCATCAGTGCCCTGCCATAACTTCTTTCTCACTGAAAATTTCAAACATGCATCAAAAGAAAATTTCCTAAATGATCCTCCACACATGTAGCATCAGCTTTTATACCGATCAACCCAGAACCAACCTATTCTGTACCCAGCGTCCCCATCTCCAACGTTTGGTTTTGAATTCTCATATTAAAATAGAAAAAAGCTGATGTAAACCTGATTCACTTGACCTATTTTAATGACTCCTAGCTCCTGGCTTTTCTGCACATCACCTGCTTTACCTGCACTTAGTTACTTGCATCTGTCCCCAGCGTTAGAAGCAAACGCAACCCTTGCGATGTGTGGGGTCAGGATGGTTACCACTTGCGAAGGTTGAGTGCATATGCACAGACTACCTAGTGCTTCCTAACTTCCAATTTTCTCTCCTAATCCCATGTCCAGCATGATCCCCATGTCTAGCCACAAGCAGCTGGATTTGAGGCTTATTCTCCCATCCCTACACGTGGCTAAACCACGTGAGTAACCCCCACCCCCCCATGCCTGGCATATGGTACGGCTGGTGTGTTTTCATAACAACTGAGTAATGCCTTCACTTGCTATTGGACTTAGTAGTTTGGGGTGGTTCAAATGGTCTCATTTAATTCGCATTCTAATTTCATATTGAGAAGAGATACTTCAGGGTTGCAGATTTAGAGTCCTGCTACTGAGCAGACAATTGCAGTGGTGGGAGGTAGACAAGGAGGCATCTCCAACTAGGGGCGAGTTTCCTTTCCTACTGTGAAAATAACTAACTATGAATAATTGTGATTCATCTGTTTTCCTTTATTTTAATACAGAATTTTTCAGTTAGGGCATTTACAAATTATTTGAAAAAGAAAACAAAAACAAATACCTGCCAAGACATATCAGAGTCAGGCTCTGCTGGCTTACTCTCGTAATCTTAGCTACTCGAGATGCTGAGATTTGAGGATCGTGGTTCAAGGCCAATCCAGTCAGGAGAATCTGTCAGATTCTAATCTCTAATTAACTAGCAACAGACCAGAAGTGAAACAATGGCTTAAGTGGTAGAAGAAGCAGCCTTGACTAGAAAAAGCCAAGAAAAGCATGAGGCCCTGAGTTCAAATAACCAACACACACACACACACACACACACACACACACACACGGACTTATCTTTATTTGCACATATTATACACATTAATGGGGTACAATCAGGATGATATTTTCATATGTGCAGACAGCATGCAAAATCTTCATTCAACTTTCAGATTTTTGTTGTTGTTGTTTATTTTTAACTTCCACATATAAGTTACATCATGCAGGGCTTATTTCACTTAACATAATGTCTTTTAGTTTAGGAACTTTGCAGCAATGGACAGGATTTCATTCTTTATGGCTGAATATATCCTGGGGTGTGTGTGTGTGTGTGTACTGTATTTTTAAAAATTCATCTATTTATGGGCACCTAGATTGATTTCATATCTTAACTACAATAAATATGAGCAGGAAGGTATCTCTTTGATACACATGTACACATGTGTGCATATATGTAAAAGTAGGATGGCTGGATCATTTGATGGATTTATTTTTAGTTTTTTGAGACATCTTCATATTGCTTTTCATAATTACTACACTATATTCTCATAAACATTGTAGAGAGTTGTTTTTTGTCCTCATTCTTATCAGAATTTACTTATTTAATTTTTCTGTTCATCATCCTAACTGGGGTGGAATGGCATTTTATAGAGACATTGACCTGCATTTCCCTAATAGCTAACCACACTGAGCATTTTCCTACATATTTGTTGGCTGTTTGTGTTTTGTCTTTTGAAAAGCATCTGTTTCTATCATTTTCTCACTTTTTAATTAGATTACTTGAGTAGTATGTGAATTTTTACACTTTCACTGTGTGTTCTGGATATTAACCTTTTATCTGATGAGTAGTTGGCTGTCAGAATAAGAATTTTTAAACAGAGGAAGACTGTCTCAAAAACACACATACCCACCTAAAATCATAAGACTAGCCAGATATGGTAGCCCACACCTCTAACTCCAGCTATTAGGGAGGCAGAAGTATGAGAGACATTATTCAAGGCAGGCTCTGGGCACAAAGTGAAGTACAGGGACAAACAAGCAAAAAACAAAACAAAAAACAACCAAGGACTGGGGCTACTCTTTTGTTTTAATTAAATTATCTATCTATCTATCTATCTATCTATCTATCTATCTATCTATCTGTCTGTCTGTCTGTCTGTCTGTCTGTCTGTCTGTCTGTCTGTCTGTCTGTCTGTCTGTCTGTCTGTCTGTCTGTCTTTTTATTTGCTTATATTGGGGTTTGAACTTAGGGCTTGGGTGCTGTCCCTTAGCTCCCTTAGTTCCTACTCAAGGCTAGTGCTCTACCTCTTGAACCACTTCTGCCTTTTTGATGGTTAGTTAGTTGGAGATAAGAGTCTCAGGATCTTTCCTGTTAGGGCTGGCTTTAAACTGTGATCCTCAGAACTCAGCCTTGAGTAGCTAGGATTACAGGCAGGAACCACCAGCACTAGCTTCTTCGCTTTATTTCTTGAATCCAGATTTTTATGGCTTCAAACCCGCTTTCCTAAACACTGCATGATTTGAAGCGTGCTCCATTTATGAACTTACTAAATCCTCCCTATGCCATTATGATCTGAGAAGAAATTAAGCTTGATGAGTTTGCAAGGAGGAGGCTAAGTCTGGGGCTTTCTGTCCCCATGTGTGTTTACTGAAGCTTTCTATGCCTCCCTCCCCAGTTTCGAAGGTCACCACTAGAGGCGCTCATCATGCACTCCGGAGCAGGCTTTAGGACTGATCCCACACAAAGGGCACGGGGCAACCAGCGGTATCTCAGGGCCTCTTGCCCTGCCCACTGCTCAGTTTAGTCCCTCTCCTGCTTGCGGACACCAAAGATCCACTGTGTGTCTGGACCTCTCCAGAGCTATCTATTCTTGTATGTTCCAACCTAGGCTCTTATCATTTGGTTTTATTCCAGGCAACTTTGAGCAAATGGAAAGAACTGCAATGCCTAAATGTGTCATGATATCACCATACAGCATACCAAAAGGGATCTTCTAGCTGTGATTCCTAAAGCTGAAGAATTTACTCTCAACCAGCACTGGTTGCTCACACCTGTAATCCTAGAGCTACTCAGGAGGCTGAGAATTAAGGATAGAGGTTTGAAGCCAGACTGGGAAGAAAAGTCCTTGAGACTCTTATTTCTAATTAATCAGCAAGAGAACATAAGTGGAGCTGTGACTCAAGTTGTAGAGTGCCAGCCTTGAGTGAAAAAGCCAAATGAGAATATGGGAGGCTCTAAAGTCCAAGCCCCAGTACCTCCATGAGAGAGACAGACAGACAGACAGACAGACACACACACACACACACACACACACACACACACACACACACACCAGAAATAAAAAGTGAAAGAGAAAGAGAAAAAAAAGGAATAGAAATAAATAAAAAGGGAAAAACAAAAAGAGAAAAGATAAAAACAGAAATAGTGAAAGAGAAAGAAATAAAAAGAAGAGAAAGGAATAAAGGAAGGGAGGGAGGGAGGGAGGGAAAGGGGGAAGGAAAGAAAGAGGAAGCCAGGAAGGAAAAAAAGGAAGGAAGAAAAAGAAGGAAAGAAGGAAGGAAGGAAGGAGAGAGAATTCTCCTGGCAGTTTTCTTTGAACTTGACTGGGAAGTGTTTTAAACGTGAAAGCTCAGTGTCTCTCCCTGTGGCTGGGCATGGCTGCGGGGCACGGTTCCAGCCTGGGAGACACAGGCCTTTGCTGGGAAAAAGGTTTTTGCTGTTCTGATACAAGCAGAAAGACTCACTGAGATGCCAGCTCTGATTGTTGAGAGCCACTGAAAAGACTCCAGCAGCTGCCGGGATCCAAGTGCGCATAATTTTTTAAAATGTGGAAAACAATCTCTGCATGATAAACCAGACTGTTGTTTTGCTTTCAGCCAAGACATTCCTGACCAATTCACACACTTGCCAAAACACACCACAATTCACATGGCTGGCTCTGGTTTTATCCAGAGAGTTAAGGTGGAGTCCAACGCTATAAGCAGATAAATAAAATCAAATGTCCACACAATCATGTTTTTAATTTTAATTTTTTTTTACTGTTTCTGAGTATCTTGTGCTTTCATTTAATTTTTTATTAATTTAAAAAGAAAAATAGTAAGGAAAAAAAACCACCCAGGGATTTTGTCTAAGGTTAGTTGAGGGTAAAAGGTGCAATATAGAACATAACATTGTTTTTACTGACAGCCAAAAATCTTTGATAATATCCAGTTATTCAGACTTCCTGTTGCTATATTGGTTGATATAAAGTAGCTACTGCATTGTGCAGTCACAGTAGCTAATGGTCAGAGGTGGCTGGATTGAATCTACATCATGTGGAAGTAACAGTTCCCCAGTCACACTTCCACATTTCCAGCCCTCAACAGTCTCCAGGACCAGTTAGCCTAGATGGAGGGTGCTTCCTCATAGCAGAAAACCCCAACAGCACAGCATCAACAGAAATAGGTATCTATGCCAGGACCTGGAGGCTCATGCCTGTAATCCCAGCTACTCAGGAGGCTGAGAACTGAAGATTGCTGTTCAAAGTCAATCTGGACAGAAAAGTCCTCGAGACTCTTTTTCTCCAATAAACTAACAAAAAGCCAGATGTGGAGCTGTGGTTTAAATGGTAGAGTGCTAGCCTTGAGCAAACCAAACCTAACCAAACCAAACCAAAACCTAGGAAAGACTGAGAGTCCCAGTACACCCTCCCCTCCACCCCTGACACACACAAATGGACATGTTGAGATCTCTCATGACCATTTCCTCCTTCACACTCACCATTTTCTTCTTCCCACACTCCCTTTTGTTTTGTTATGTTTTGTTTTCATTTTCTTTAAAGATCTGGTCTCCCTAAGTAGCCCAGGTCAAAATATTTTTATTTACACTTCCCATTTCCCACATAACTGGGATTACAGGCATGCACCACTGGGCCTAGCTGTCAGTTAAGATGTGAATCTTGTAAATGTTTGGCTTGCCAGGGCTGGCCTCAAAACCCAATCTTCCTGATTTTAATCTCCCAAGTAACTAGTATTACAGGCATGAACTACCATGCCTGGGTTACAGAATTTGTTTTTATCGTCTTTTTTTCCCCAAAAATTCTTTATTGTGATTAAGTGATTACATAATTCCCCAAATTTCACAGTATTGTGGGACAGTGATGCTTAGTTAAAGTGACAAACACATTCTAACTTTCATGGGGCAAATTGTCTATTGTGGTCAGTAACATTTATGAGTTCTATGAGCTTTGCAATACAGTTATTTCTTCCACATTGGCTAATATTTACATTTCTTTTGTTTTGCATAGCATCAGCTGTTCCCTCTTTTCCACTTGTTCCCTCCCTCCCATCACTGCCATTGTGTTTCTTAGTTCGTTTTGATCAATGTCCAGTGCAGCTGATGGGTCCCGCTGTTGTATGTTTTTCCCTGATTCCCTCTAGTTCTGTGTCGTCCTCCTGGTTTCCCTCTGGTGTGCACATATATACCGTACATGTGATCAGCAGCATGGGGTTATTTAGTAGTGATTCGACCAGATGAGTGGAAGTCCTTTGTTTCTTACGCCTTGTTAATTTTGTGGTATCACCTAACATTTTGGATTTAACATCCACTTATCAGGGAGACCACGTGCCGTTTCTCTTTGCTCTTGCCTTACCTCGCTCAACATGATTTCTTCTAGCTCCATCCATTTCCCTGCAAATGTCATTATTTTGTCATTTCTAATGGCTGCATAATATTCCATTGTGTATAGATACCACAATTTTTTGATCCATTCATCTGTGGTGGGGCATCTGGGTTATTTCCATATCCTGGCTATTGTGAACAGTGCTGCAATAAACATGGAGGTGCATGTGTCCTTGTATACTGGTTCCTATTGTTCAGAATAGATGCCTAGAAGTAGTATGACTGGGTCATAGAGGAGGTCAATATTTTTTTTAATTTAATTTAATTTTATTTGTGAACATACTGTACAGAGGAGTTACAATTACATGGGCAGGATAATGCGTACATTTCTTACCAAGCATTGCAGCCTCCTCCTTTGTTTACCCTTCACATCCCTTCCCAGCCTCCCCCCTCCCCCCAATCCCAATCCTTCTCCTTCCCCCCCTTCCCCCCCCACCGACGTTGCAAAGCTCGTTTTGGACATGACAACTTGTACTTCTCATTGTTGCAACAGGTCCACCTGTATCCTTAAACAACTGGTTTTTCCCCATCTCCTCCACAAGTTATACTGACATCAAATATAGTGAAAGCAGGGGTTATACTGTGGGGGAGGGACATACAAAGCAACAAAGAGATAATCTTATAAATGCGTTAGAAACACATGCATGAAAGAAAAAAACATTAAAATACACATCTAACGGTTCATTTGAGGAGGTCAATATTTAGCTTTCTGAGAACCCTCCAGACTGCTTTCCAAAGTGGCTGTGTAAGTGTACATTCTCATCTGCAGTGTAATAGGGTTCCTCTTTCTCTGTATCCCCTCCAGCATTTGTCGTTGGCTGACTTTAGGATGTGGGCCACTTTGACTGGGGTAAGGTTTTTATTTGCATTTCCTTTACAACCAGGGATGGTGAACATTTCCTCATGTGTTTCTTGCCATTTTTATCTCTGCTTCTGAGAAGTCTCTCTCTCTCTCTCTCTTTTTTGGTCGGTCATGGGGCCTGAACTCTGGGCCTGGGTGCTGTCCCTCAGCTCTTCAGCTCAAAGCTAGTGCTCTACCACTTGAGCCTCAGCGCCACTTCCGGCTCTTTCTGCTTATGTGGTGCTGAGGAATCGAACCCAGGGCCTCATGCATTCAAGGCAAGCACTCTACCACTGAGCCACCTTCCCAGCCCCTGAGAAGTCTCTCTTTAGTTCCCTTGCCCATTTAGTAATTGGTTTGTTAGGTTTGGGAGGGATTAGTTTCTTGAGTTCCCTGTATATACTGGATATAGCCCCTTGTCTGATATATTGCTGGTAAATATTTTTTTCCAGTTAGTTGGTTGTCTTTCTAGCTTGGTTGCCATAGCTGTAGCTGTGCAGAAGCTTTTTATTTTAAGGTAGTCCCATTTGTGGAGTCTCTCTCCAATTTGTTGTGACCCTGGGACTCTGTTCAGGAAGTTCCTGCCTGTGCTGATAAGTTCAAGTGTCTCTCCTATTCTGTCCTGCAGTAGTTTCAGAGATTCAGGTTTGACATTAAGGTCTTTAATCCATTTTGAGTTGATGCTGGTGCATGGTGACAGGCTGGGGTCCACTTTTAGTTTTCTGCATGTAGCCTCCCAGTTTTCCCAGGACCAGCGGTTGAAGAGGCTGTGTTTCTTCCACTGTATGTCATTGGCTCCTTTGTCAAATATCAGCTGACTGTAGGCATATGGTTTTATTTCTGGATCTTCTATCCTATTCCATTAGTCTTAGGGTCTGTTTTTGTGCCAGCACCATGCTTTGTTATTATGGTGCTACAGTAGAGTTTGAAGTCCGGCATCAAGATCCCTCCCATGTTGTCTTTTTTGCCTAGAATTGTTTTGGCTATTCTAGGTCTTTTGTTGTTCCATATGAATTTTTGGACTGTTTTCTGTATTTCAGTAATGAATGTTATTGGTTTTTTTTTTGGGGGGGGGCTCTGGTCATGGGGCCTGAACTCTGGTCCTGGGTGCTGTCCCTCAGCTCTTCAGCTCAAGATTAGTACTCTACCACTTGAGCCACAGTGCCACTTCCAGCTTTTTTCTTTTTGCTTATGTGGTGCTGAGGAATCGAACCCAGGGCCTCTTGCATGCAAGGTAAGCGTTCTACCACTGAGCCACCTTCCCAGCCCCCTGTTATTGGGATTTTTAATAGGAATTGCATTGAATTTGTATATTAATTTTGGCAGTATTGCCATTTTCACTAATTAAGTCTGTCTATCTAAGAGCATGGAAGGTCTTTCCATTTCCTAGTGTCTTCTGTAAGTTCTTTCTTTAAGTTTTTATAGTTTTGTTAAATAGTTCTTTTACATCTTTGGTTAGGTTAATTCCTAAATATTTTATTTTGGGGGGCTTATTGTGAATGAGGTTGCTTCCTTTATTTCCCTCTCTGCTTGCACATTGTCAGTGTACAGGAAGGCAATTGATTTTTGTGGGTTGATTTTGTATCCTGATACTTTGCCAAAGTGGTTTATAATTTCTAAGAATTTGGGGATGGAGTTTTTGGGATCATGAAGGTATAGTATCATGTCATCTGCAAAAAGGGATAGTTTAACTTCTTCTTTCCTATGCGGGATCCTTTAATGTCTTTTTTCTTGCCTTATTGCCCTGGCTAAGGGTTCCAGGACTATATTGAAGAGGAGTGGAGACAGTGGGCATCCTTGCCTTGTTCCTGATTTTAGGAGAATTGGTTGTAGTTTTTCCCCATTAAGTATAATATTGGCTATTGGTCTGTCATATATGGCTTTTATTGTTTTAATGTTCCTTCTATTCCTATTTTCTCCAGAGCTTTTAACATGAATGAATGTTGTGTCTTATCAAAAAGCCTTTTCTGCACCAGTGGAGATAATCATGTGGTTCTTGTTATTGTCTTTTTTTTTTTTTAACGTTTTTTCCTTTGGTTCCAGTGCCTACGTACTGTCCCTGAGCCTTTGTACTCAAGGCTAGTGCTCCACCACTTGAGCTACAGATCCCTTTTTTACTTTTTTGGTAGCTAATTGGGGATAAGAGTCTCATAGCTTTTCCTGCTTGGGCTGGCTTCAAACTGTGATTCTCAGATCTCAGCCTCCTGAGTAGCTAGAATTATAGATGGGAGCCACTAGCACTCAGTTTTTGTGTTTTTTTTTGGGGGGGGGGATCAAGCCACTTTATTGATGCTCGGAGTCAACGCAGAGCGCACACTGGCATCCTCAACGGGGAGGGCCCTCCCCAGATCCGTAGTCCCAAAAGTAGCACTCAGTTTTTAAAAACTATTTTTTATATACACTTGTGTGTGTAGCTATTGCTTATTCCTTTTCATTGTTCATGTAGAATTTCGTAGTATGACTATATCACACACACACACACACACACACACACACACACATACACACACCACTGCACTGGGGCTGTATTTCTAGCCGCTGTTCTTAACAGCAGCTACGTGTACTTGGCACATGCTTGTCCGCACAGGCACACATGCCTGCTGATGCTATGCCTGGTGTGACACAGTTTGGGGCTATGCATGTCTTCTCCTCTACCATTGCATGGTAGACCATGTGATCTGGTTTCCAAACCAAGGAGCCACTTCCAGCTCCCATGGGCAGACCCTGGTGTTTCAGATGCATGAGGGGGTAGTAGGATCTTACTGTGATTTTCAACGTGCAT
Source organism: Dipodomys ordii (assembly GCF_000151885.1). Taxonomy (NCBI): domain Eukaryota; kingdom Metazoa; phylum Chordata; class Mammalia; order Rodentia; family Heteromyidae; genus Dipodomys; species Dipodomys ordii. Next base: position 12,156,384 of record NW_012267262.1, read on the forward strand.
TGTTGTGTTTTCAACAAAGTTAATCCTTTTCTAATTTGGTTTCTTACTATAAGCAATATCAAGTGTCCCAGATGAATTGTTAGAGATTCTCTCTCTCTCTCTCTCTCTCTCTCTCTCTGTGCATGTGTGCATGTGTCCTATGTTTCCATTCCTGTTTATGTCAGAATCATCATTGGCCTTTTCCCAATCCACGGTGGAAAACTTGCAATGATTTGTTGTACTTTTATTTTTCCAGATACTACTTTGTCAGTTTAAGGGAGATTTCTTCTGCTACTAGTTTGCAAACAGTTTGTTTTTTTTTTCTTTCTTTTTTTTTTTTGGTCCGGTTGTGGAGCCTGAACTTGGCCTGGGTGCTGTCCCTCAGCTCTTCAGCTCAAAGCTAGTGCTCTACCACTTGAGCCCACAGAGCCACTTCCGGCTTTTTTCTTTTTGCTTGTGTGGTGCTGAGGAATCGAACCCAGGGCCTCTTGCATGCAAGGTAAGTGCTCTACCACTGAGCCACCTTCCCAGCCCTGCAAACAGTTCTTTTAGTTAAAAAAAATTTAATGGAAACAAATGAGAAAGAGGGAACAACAAAACAAAAGAAATGTACATATCACCCAATGTGGAAGAAATAACTGTATTGCAAAGCTCATAGAACTCATAAATGTTATAGACCGTGATAGACAATTTGCTCTAGGAAAGTTAGAATGTGTTTGTGACTTTAACTGAGCATCACTATCCCACAATACTGTGAAATTTGGGAAATTATGTAACCACTTAATCACAATAAAAAATTTGAAAAAAAAAATTTAATGGGGCCTGACACTGGTGGCTCACACCTGTAATCCTGGCTACTCAGGAGGCTGAGATCTGAGGATCATGGTTCAAAGCCAGTTTAGGCAGGAAAGTCCATGAGACTTAATCTCAAATTAACCACTGGAAGTGGAGCTGTGGCTCAAAGTGGTAGAGCACTAACCTTGAGTGCTAGCTCAGAGACAGTGCTCAGGCCCTGAGTTCAAGCCCCACAACAGACAACGACGACAACAACAACAAAATTAATGGAGAAGCCAGGCATCTGTGGCTCATGCCTGTAATCCTAGCTACTCAGGAGACTGAGATGTGTGAGTAGTAGTTTTGAAGCCAGTCCAGGCAGACCAATCTAAGAGATTCTTATCTCCAATTAACCAGCAGAAAAACTAGAAGTGGAGCTGTGGCTCAGGTTGTAGAACACCAGCTTTGAGTTAAAACAAAACACAGCTTAAGCACGATTCACTGAAGAGGTCGCTTCTGAAATCTAGTCTCAATTGGCCTGTCAGTTTTGAAATATACAATATTCTGTTGTTAACTATATTCTCTATGTTCTGCAATAGAACTCAAACTAACTGCCCAAACAAATTACTCCTGAGTGGGATATTGTAACCTTTGATCTCTCTCTCTATTCCTTCCTCTGTCTTTGTCACCACCGCACGATTCTTTGATCCTCTGGTTCAACTTTATTTTTCTTTTTAAGATTCTATATGTGAGAACATTTGTCTTTCTGTGCCTGGCCTAATCACCTAATAGCATCTCCTTCCATTTCATTCACGTTGTCACACGTTGTATAATTTTCTTCTCTCTCAAGGCTGAGTAGTATTCTGTTTTGTGTGAATAGTTTCTCTATCCTTTCATCTGTTGATGAACACACTTAGTGTCCCTATTTGGAGTTCATTTCGCTTAGCATCATCTTATCTGACCTTTTCTGCTTGTCTCAGACATATACTAGTTATTGCAAATAAGGGAAACCATGGGACCTATGTTTCTTTGGGCCTGGCTTACTTCACTTAATACAATTTTTTTTCAAGTCTTTCCATTTTCTAACAAATGGGGCAATGTCATTCTTTCTAATGGAGGCATAGAATTCACACACACACACACACACACACACACACACACATATATATACATATATATGTATATATATACACATATATATAGCATTTTCTTGATCCATTCATCTACTGAGGGGCATCTGGGTTGGTTCCATATCTTAGCTATGGTAAATAATGCTGCAATAAACATAGTGGTGCTGGCAGCTTTAGTATGGTCTTGTTTGTAATCATTTGGGTAAATGCCCAAAAGTGGGATTGCTGGGTCATAGGGGGGCTCTATGTGGAGTCTTCTGAGGAATCTCCATACTGGTTTCCAAAGTGGTTGAACAAGTTTTACTCCCACCAACAATGCAGTAAGGTTCCCTTCTGGCCACATCCCCTCCAGCATCTGTTGTTTAGAGTTCTTGATTGATTATAGCCATTCTAACTGGGGTGAGGAGAAATCTCAATGTTGTTTTGGTTTGCATTTCTTTTATGGCTAGAGAAGTTGAGCATTTCTTCATGTGTCTATTGGCCATTCTTATTTCCTCTTCAGAGAAGTTTCTCTTTAAGTCTTTTTTGTTTGTTTGTTTTTGTTTTGGTCCGGTTGTGGGGCCTGAACTCTGGGCCTGAGCACTGTCCCTCAGCTCTTCAGCTCAAGGCTAGTGCCCTACCACTTGAGCCACAGCACCACTTCCGGCTTTTTTCTTTTTGCTTATGTGGTGCTGAGGGATCGAACCCAGGACCTCAGGCATGCAAGGCAAGCGCTCTACCACTGAGCCAACTTCCCAGCCCCCTCTCTTTAAGTCTTTAGTCCACTTCATTTTACTTTTTTGTGTGCTGATACTGGGGCTTGAACTTAGGGCCTCTTGCTCTCACTTAGATTTGTTGCACAAGGCTGGTGAACACCACTTGAGTCATAAGTCTACTTCAGGCTTTTTGCTAGCTAATTGGAGATAAGAGTTTTGAGGATTTTTCTGCCCACACTGGCTTCAAATTATGATCCTCAGATCTCAGTCTCCTGAATAACTGAAATTACAGGCATGAGCTACTAGTGCCTGTCCTCACTGTGGTTTTGATTTGCATTTCCCTAATGATGAATGATATTTAATATTTTTTCATAGGCCTGTTGATCACTTGTATGTATTCTCTTGAGAAATACCTATTCACTTCTGTTCCTTTTTTTCTCCAATTATTGAATTGTTTGTGCTGCTACTACAATTTGGATATTAGCCTTTTTTTGATGCATACCTTGCAAATATATATTTTCTTCTAATCTACAGGTTATTCTATGCACTGATATCTCCTTTACTATGCAGAAATTTAATGGTTTGATGTAATCCAATATGTGTGTGTGTGTGTGTGTGTGTGTGTGTGTGTGTATGTGTGTGTGTGTGCTGGTACCAGGGCTTGAGCTCAGGGCTTGGGTACTATCCCTTAGCTTTTTTTTTTTGCTCAAGGCTAGCACTCTACTACTTAACCCACAGCTCCACTCTGGCTTTTTGCTAGTTTACTGGCAAAAAGAATCTCATGGACTTTTCTACCCAGACTGACTTTGAACAGCAAGTCTCAGGTCTCAGCCTCCCGAGTAGCTAGGATTACAGGCATGAACCACTGGCACCTGGCACCTAGCTAATTTCTTTCTCTGATTTCATTGCTCTAGCAAGCATATTATCATAAAACTTAAGATAAGGCACAGAGAAGTAGAATAACTCTCCGAGGTCACATACTTTGTTCAAGTGCAGAGCTGAGACAAATCCAGCAGTCCCGCACCTGGGTCAATGCCCTCTGCATTTCAGGCTAATCAATCTGGCAAAACCACTGACTTCTACCAATGAGCAAGAAAATCTGCTGAATTTTCTGTGGACAGAGAGGTATAACTGGTTTTATATTCTTTGCCTCACCCTTCTAGTTACAAGTTCAAGTATAGACCATTAAAATAATAGGTGGCAGTTCTGTCCTGCTTCTCTTGGAAAACTAAAATAAGATTCGGCATTTTGGGTGTGTTAGTATTGTTGGACAATCCAAGAGTCTCAAAGCATGTGTTGTTGACTTGGTTTCCCTGTTCTTGGAGTTGATTGCAAGCTTTCTGGGGATGAGGCCTTCTTTTTAGCAAGTCTGGGCTTAGCATATTTCGGTATTTTTCAAATATTTAAATGTAATCTGATCTCAGCTGTGGCCTGGCCCTGTACCCGCTTACCAACCTTCCTTGTCCATCCTAGTGAGGTTTTGCCCTGTCTAGTTCCAGGCCTCGCCCTGCCCCACCCCCCACTACTGCTCTGCCTTGAAGTTTATATCTTCTATGTCTAACCTGCCCCGAATATTTGCAGAGCCTAGGAAAATGTATGCCAAGACTAATGAGGGAGGCTTTCCAACTCAAGGACAAAATATACATCAAGCTCACTGATATTATGGCTCATGCCTGTAATTCCAGGGACTCAGGAAGCTGAAATCTGAGGAGTATAGTTCTCAGCTAAACTGGGCAGGAAAGTCTGTGAGACGCTTAGCTCCAACTGATGATTAACAATGCCAGAAGAGGAGATGTGACTCACATGATAGAGCACCAGCTTTGAGACAAAAAGCTCAGACAGTGTCAGGCCCTGAGTACAAGTCCTGTACTAACATGTGCACACACACACACACAAATAAAATACAATATGCACACTTCTCCTGCCTTCACAAATATGCCTTCCTAAATCCTAGAAGGGTGGATTGAAATGGAGGATTCTTCTATTTCTGCTGGTTCCCTACCAATATTCAACTGAGTGGAGGAATCTGGACCTTACCCACCAGCTCCCATTCCAGCTTTTCCTCCCACAGTGGACATTTAATTTTGGTTCACTTGCCCTCAAATAGCCATTCTTTGGGGAAACCTTTGTGCTAATGGTATGTGTATTAACAACAGGGGTAGAAATTGGGATGATGGGCCTAGATAAACAACCATATAATCCTGGACATGTGCTAGGCATGTGGGAAGGTGCTGGGGTATAGTCTACAAGGGAGATCAATGGCTTCTTACCAATTGGCCTCATCTAGAAGCTTCTATGAATAGAAGAGAGTAACTCTTCTCTCCAGTGAGTAGATTTAGATATGCTGCTCACTTATGTTGCCATCTCCCTCCCTTCCTCCCTCCCTCTCTTCCTTCTTTCCTTCCTTTCTTTCTTTCTTCCTTCCTTCCTTCCTTCCTTCCTTCCTTCCTTCCTTCCTTCCTTTTGTCTTCCCTCCCTCCTTTCTCTCCCTTTCTTCTTCCAAATCTGTCCTCATTCCAAACTTTCCCTCACTTCCTCCATCTCTCCTTTCTTTTTCTTTCTCTTTCCCTGATAGGAAAAGCTCTGGCAAAGCTCTGATCAGAGCTCCATCCATAGCCTCTGGTTACCTGTCTTAGTTTCAATGTTAATCTTGAGCAACAAGGAAGGACTCACTGCCACTAAAGCCAAGGGGTTGCATAACCATCTGGGTGAAGGGCACTTTATTTTCAACAGGTCTTCAAGAGGAAAAGAGACTAAGTAATTGAGAAATGGCCACTTCTTTAATATTAAGGATTTTTTTCTTGATTTTTAAAAAATATTCTCTGTAAAGGACTCAGTTTATTTGTAGAACATCACTCAATTCTTGTGAGTGAAAAGTGAAATGTGATGACTACTAACATACTAATAATGAGGAGTTTTAGATGTGCTCTGAAGTTTATAAAGTACTTAAAGTGTATGTGTATGTGTGTGTGTGTGTGTGTGTGTGTGTGTGTGTGCGCGCGCGCATGTCTGTGTGTGTGCATGTGTGCCAGACCTGGAGCTTGAAATCAGGGCCTGGGTGCTGTCCCTGAGCTTTATATTTGCTCAAGGCTAGTGGCTTTACCATTTGAGCCATAGTTCCACTTCTGGCTTTTTTAGGTAGCTAATTGAAGATAAGAGTCTCACAAACTTTCTTGCCTGGACTGGCTTCAAACTGTGATCCTCAGATCTCAGCCTCCTGAGTAGTTAGGATTACAGATGTGAGCCACTAGTGCCCAGGAATAAATCTTATTTTATTTGGAGATCTGGATTGACGGTATCCAACAGTTATTTCTGGTATGACATGAATATTGGTATCTGTTCCATCTCATAGGTAGCCACCAGCCACATGGGCTACATAGACCAGATATGGATACTCAAATAAAAATCAGGATACTTCTACCAGTAGACAAAGTGGGGTGCTTGGTCAAAAATAGCATGTGTCCACTGTGTCAGTATATTGCAAAACAACAAAAATTAATTCTTAGTAACTATTCATTGAATTAAAAAATGGTAATTATGTAAGAATGAAGCAAGGAAATCTTAATAACATTCTACCACTTGAGTCATTGCTCCACTTCTGGTTTTTTGGTGGTTAACTGGAGATCAGACTCTTAGGGACTTTCCTTCCTGGCTAACTTTGAACTGAGGTCTTCAGATCTCAGCCTCCTGAATAGCTAGGAGTGTGAACCACTGGTGCCAGATTACATTTTTAAGAAAATTCTTTCCATTGCCAATTTTCTTGACTGCTGAGTATGTAGAGTAATTAATTGAGTAATTACTGAGTTCAGCTCATTGAGTAACTTAGGCTATACAATGACTTAGCAAGTTTTCTGTTGACATGAAGGTATGACTTTTATCCAACATGGATTAGACCTTGGCTTGTTGTAAGTATAACAAGTCTTTAGCCTATCAATTTTTGCATGATTAATCACCCATAAGAAAATGACTTCTTTCACAATGTTAAATGCCTCTATTTAGTGATTACTTTTAGCTGGGGTGAAGTCATTCTGTAGCTTGGCTTAATTTTTTCCTTCTGAGCAAACATTTAAGACAATTCTTACTTTCCAAATCCTTTCTTACCTAAAGGAAACTGTTTTTCTGCTTCCTCAATTCTCTTTCCAAAGTCTTTCCTTATACTGTTTTATAAACTCTGTCTTATAAAACCCAACACATCCCTTCTTCTTGCTGCTTTCTGTTTAACAACCCTCACTCAGGATACCACCTGGGAACAAGTCAAAGGCCATCTTATTACTGCAGGTAAACTGGAAACTTCACTTATGCTGCCCTGCTTTGCCCACTGCAGGCCCAGACCCGGAGTGACTCCTTAATACCCCATGCCAGCAAGAAGTGGCCCCCAAAAATCATGATGCCCATTGGCTCTGGTGGCTTCAGGGCCTCAGCCCTGCTAGGACACATTACTTTCTGGCTCATGCCATTCCTTGGCCCTCTAACTGCCCTATAACATGGGCATTTTTGCAACACTGTCTCTTTAAATGCTTGCAGAAGGTGCTTCTAGAACAAGCCAGAGTTTAACCTGATGCTCCTATATGTCTATGGAAAGGCTACAGTCAACTTTCCACACACAAGTCCACTGGATGCCCAGACCTTCAGGAGGCTACCCCATAGGGTCATCATCCCTTTTCAGCAGGAAGCAGCTTCAGAAGATGGACCACTGTCTCTTATCCTGGCCAGTAACAAAGAAAAAAGGGTGGAATGTTAGCTGGGGTGAAGAAGGGCTGACATTCCAGCGGCCAGGGTTCTGCCTGGCTATCTGATCTCAAGGTCGCTGGCCAGGCCTGGCTACCTGGCCCGGCCACTAACTTTACCTTGCCTCCTGTTCATAACACAGTCTCCTATTTTCTTGCAGGGTCTCTCCCTATAAATACTCCTGTAGCTTAAGGGCAGCTGCTGCTCTCTGTTCTGATGAAGACAGTCTGCCAGTCTTCCTGGCATTAAACTTTTTCTTCCCTTTCAGAAGTCTGTGGTGTGCTCTATCTGGCTGAGACACCTAACGATAACCTAGAAGGCCACAGTGTCATGATAATCTCTACTGGTCATAGTTACCCAAAATTAACATCAAAATTAAATTAAAACTCCACTTTCTTTGTTAAGGAAGCTTCCAGAAAAAAAAAATTGTATTGCCTCTCCTTCCAACCCAATGAAGCCATTAGAGTTTTTCCTATATCTTTGTTCTGGAGTGGCCACTGTTTTTATATTAAGGAAATTAATGTTCAAACAATCTTTTCATCATGAATTATGGCTACAAAAGGAAATGTAAAAGGGAAATATGGAAAACCAAACTCTCTGGGTACAAGTGTGGGATAGTTACTGTCAGTTTGTCAGGAGGACATGGCAATCCAATGGCAGCCAGACATGTTTGCCAATATATTACAGGTCAAATAAACAGAGACGAACACAAATGCCTGCCCTGGAACTTTACTGCATTGCTTGGCTATCCAAAATGGCTTCTAAGTATTTCCTTTAATATACAACTTAGTCATGAACTGTGACTCCTCTGCATATCATAATAATAACAATAAAAATAAAACCCAGATACACATTGGATGTTCTTGAGGAGGCAGGGACCACTGGACTTATCCTAGCTACTGGGGATGTTGAGATCTGAAGATTGTGGTTCAAAGCCAGCCTGTGTAGGAAAGTCCATGAGACTCTAATCCTCAGGTCGTCACCAAACAACAACAACAACAACAACAACAAACAGAAATGGAGCTATGGTGGTAGAGTGTTATTCTTAAGCAAAGTAAAAAAAGCCAAGGCACAATACCCAGTCCCCAGTACCAACCCCCAGTACTGGCACACACACACACAAAAGTTTTTGAAGATGTTCAAGCTCCTTAGAATAGGTTCAGAGTGTGTTTGAGCAGCACCAAAATGATAGGAAGGGCAGAGCTGGGCATGGTGCACTCTGTCAAAATAACCTCACCTCCCTGAGGCCTGAGGCAGATTCTTAATTTCGAAACCGGGAATAATACTCATTTCATGGAGTTGATGTCAGAAACATTTCTGAATATGCCACACACAACCGATAAGGTTTCCACACCTGGGGAGTGGAGAGCAGGTAGGGTTGACAATCAGGAGATAGAAATGAGACCCAGCTTTGGCATTCTGGTCACATCCTGCGTTTCTTCATCGATGAGATAGCAATGATATCAGTATTCTCTCCACCAGGCTGAGAGGAAGCATAGACATTAACTTCTGTGCTATGCACATGGTTGATCCTTTTTTTTTTCTACCTCCCATCTTGTTTAATAATCTACATTAAAAAATAATCCTGAGTACATCATTTTTTTTATTTTTTTACCATTTCCCACCTGTTCCCTTACCTTCTCTCCCCTGGAAAAAAAAAAAAAAACACCTTTCTGGTATTGCCTCAGTTTCTTTTTAGCATTCAAATTTTGTATTGACAGTATTTTTCCTAGATCTCTTTGGAAAAGATTTTTGTTTTGTTTTGTTTTTTCTTGGTCGTGGGGCTTGAACTCTGGGCCTGGGCACTGCCCCTCAGCAACTCAGCTCAAGGTGAGTGCTCTGCCACTTGAACCATAGTGCCACTTTTGGTTTTCTGGCAGTTTATTGGAGATACGAGTCTCAGACTTTCTTGCCTGGGCTGGCTTCAACCAAGATCCTCAGATTTCAGCCTCTTAAGTAGCTAGGAATACAGGTGTGAGCCACCAGCACGTGGCCTTGGAAAAGATTTTTGTATGTGTGCCATTATTGGGGCTTGAACTGAAGGCCTGGGTGTTATCCTTTAGCTTTTTGGCTCAAGACTAGTGCTCTACCACTTGAGCCACAGCTCCACTTCCAGTTTTATGGGGGTTAATTGGAAATAAGAGTCTCATGAACTTTCCTGCCCAGTTTGCCACTGTGATCTCTGTTACTAACTCAGATCTCAGCTTCCTGAGTGACTAGGGTTAAATGCATGAGCCACCAGTGCCTGGCTTGAGGCAAACGGTGACAATGTCTTGATAACGTTTTCATCAATTCAACTGCTCCACATGGTACACTAGGGTAAAAGCGACTGGATCCCTGAAGGGAAAAGTGAAAAAACAGCAAAGTTCAGCTTGTCTTTCCACTCCTGAATATATTTCACAATTTTATCTGTCTAGAATATTTTGCAAATCTCTTGTCCAAAGGTTCTGTTAAGTCATTTTAGTCAGCTAGTGATTATTTCATGTTTATTATATAATATGAATAGCTTATACTTATAAAAGGCAAGCTTTTTTTTAAAGGCAAGCTTTGACAAGACTTTCCTTATGTGTAAAATAATAGAGATGAATGTCAATATTTAATATTTGCCCTTTAATTCCACCTTATCAATCAAGTTGAAATGTAAAATATTTATGGCCAGCTTTCTGTTGGACTTTGGTTTCAAAAATAGAGAAACTTTCTTGAAAAACAAATTTACATTACAACTCTTACAGCCGTTGGTAAATAGACCAAACAGGACCATTCTTTTGCCAGTCAGTAAATATATTTTGTATCCTGAATGTGAATTTGGGATTTAAGGAAAGGAAAAGAGTTAGGAGAGTAGAGTTGGGAGCTGGGTTGTTTGAGCTAAGTACTAGTTCTGTCTTTCTAACTAGCTTTGAGCCTCACACCAATACTCTCTCTTCAGGGTTATTTTTGTTTTCATTTTATTGTTCGTGTGTGTGTGTGTGTGTGTGTGTGTGTGTGTGTGTGTGTGTGTATTGGTACTGGAGATTGAACTCAGTGCCTTATATTCTGGCTCAACTTTTTCTGTTCATATTTGACGCTTTAAACTTTTGAGCCATGACTCCAGTTCTGGATTTTAGCTGGTTATTTGGAGATAAGAGCCTCCTGAATTTGTCTGCCTGGGCTGGTTCTGAACCAGGATCCTCAGAGCTGAGCTTCCTGAGCAGCTGGGATTAGAGTCCTGAACCACCAGTGTGTGGCTTGCTTTTATTTCTGATAATGAGAATCAAATCCAGGGCTTTGCTCATGCACAGCACAAACTCTGCCACTGAACAACCTTCCAATCTCTTGAGCAATTGTGTGTGTGTGTGTGTGTGCACGTGTGTGGCTTGAACTCATATCTTGGGTGTTGTCCCTGAGCTGTTTTGCTCAAGGCTAGTGCTCTAGTACTGGAGCCACAGCTCTACTTTTGGCCTTTTTTTTTTGGAGGTAAGAGTGTCATGGACTTTCCTGCCTGAGCTGGCTTCAAACTATGATCCTCAAATCTCAGCCTCCAGAGCAGCTGTGATTACAGTGTGAGCCACCAGTGCCAAGCCCTCGAGCTATTTTTAAAGTTGATAAAGTAGATTGTCAGTTTCCTCTAGTTCTGTCACTTATCATCTGAGAACTGTAGATTGGCCAGCTCTTAAAACTATGACATTACTAAGCCAATGACAATGAGATCATAAGGCCATATGAGGCAGAGATTGGGAACAATTAAACACCTCAACTTTCTGTAGATACCCAGTAAAATCATGTTGAAGGGGAGCCACTGACAGCTTCTGATTCAAAGCTAGCTCCACACTGAGCTCAAATGAATCTCAAACAATAACCAGAATCTCAAATAATAATGTGTACATATTTGAGGAGAACCACAGTAATGAGATTTAAATTCTGCAATGGCAGCTTCCATTGATGAGAGGGGTGAGGACTCTGGCCCTCTAGCCTCTGTGTATAGATTAGACCATTTTGTGACATACCCAAAGAGCATGACTCTGACTGGGGTGCCACACATGGAGCAAAAGTCTTTTCTAAGCAGAACAGATGTCCATTGTGTTGATGCAGCCTGCCTTGCCAGCAACTCGTTTCTGATGGATCCTGACCATCTTTCTTCCTTCCTTTCTTTGACATCACCACTATTACCACCTTAATGAGCCAGGGACGGTTTTCTATGGGTTTAGATGTAAGATCAGGGCCCAGGGGAAAAAAAAAAAGGAAAGGCAAAGAGAGGACTGGATTGTTGGTACACTCTGCCCCGGTTGGCAAAGTGCATCTTCAGCGATCCAGTTGAACTGGATGTTCCAGAACCAGGCTGCTCAGAGGGCTGGATCCATCCCAGGAAGGGTGCAGAGAGTTACAGGAGCCACACCAACTAGCTAACAGCAGAAGGGACTGATTTTCCTAAACTCTATTTGTGATATTGTGTGTGTGTGTGTGTGTGTGTGTGTGTGTGTGTGTGTGTGCAGACCCTAAAGCTTAAACTCAGGGGCTGAAATCTGTCCTTTAGCTTCACGCAAAACTGTCACTCTACAACTTGAGTGGTTAATTGGACATGAGAGTATCACAGACTTTTCTGTCTGAGCTGGCTTTGAACCTCTATCATTAGATCTCAGCCTCTTGAGTAAGTGGATGACAGTTGTGAGTCACCAGTGCCCAGCTAAACTCTATGTGAACTTCTCATAACAATGTTTTGTTCACAGTTAACTTTTCTTGCTGAAAGACCAGAGAATTCATGCCAAGTATCATTGAGGTTAGTCACTTATTTACAAATTCTCAAGTTCCTACCTCACAGAAAGTTGGGAGTTGTAGTTATTTTCCTAGGGAGCTTTAAAGTATGTCATCATGACCACATTCTACCTTCGTTGTTTTGGCAGTGTGGAGATCAAGTGTTCCAATATGCATGTTGACTTCTCCATAGCATGACTCATCATTGATTACATTACTATTATTTTTTTCTTTATTGTATAATACCTGCTTTCCCAAGACATGATCAGCTGGGTGTGGTAGCACACAACAGTTGTAATCCCAGCTACATAAGAGGCATAAGTAGGAGGCTTATGGTCAGAGGCCAACCCCAGGGAAAAAACAAGAGTCATTCAGAAAAAATAACAATGCAAAAAGATCTGGAGAGTGTGACTCAGTGGTGCATGTTAGAAAGTATAAGTTCAAACTTCAGCACTGAAAAATTAAAAGGAAGAGTTAAACATTATAGCATTAGCCGTAGTTTTAGTCTCCTGTTTAGACCTTTCACGTAGTAGATACAGAAACATGTAAAAAGTAATGTCGGGTACCAGTGGCCAATGCCTGTAATCCTAGCTACTCAGGAGGCTGAGATCTGAGGATCCCAGTTTGAAGCCAGCCTGTGCAAGAAAAGTCAGTAAAACTCTTACCTCCAATTAACTACCAAAAAGCCCAAAGTGGAGCTGTGATTCAAGTGTTAGAATACCAGCCTCTAGTGAAAAAGCCAGACAAGAACAGGAGAGCCTGAGTTCAAGCCCCAGTACTTGCGTACACATGCACACCCATACATACATACACCACCACCACCACCACCACCATTGCCGCCACCACCACCAATTGCTCTGCATTAATTCGTTTTACAAAAGTTCTTTCAATCAGGATCTTCTCAGGAAACAGAGGAAACAGCATGCTGTAAAGACACCATTGAGAAAAATGATCATAAATAGATAACACACAGTGTGTGAGCTGAGTTAAGGAAAACTGAAAGGGAGCGGGGAGGCAGCTCTGATTATGAAGTATGCTTCATCACCCCTGGGCCCAAGGAGATGAAGAGAGATTTCTGGAACCAAGTACACCTGCTGCTGTAAGAGGCAGCTGGCCCCAAGGAGCCATAGCCAGACAGACTGTAAAGTAATCTGGGAGGGACAGGTCCAGATATCTGGGCATCCAATACTTAAGTAATGTGTTCAGTACCTTTTGGAGGAAAAGTGAACAAAACTAGATGCAGAAGAAAATCTACAATGATAAAAGAAACCACAACTTACAAACTTGAATATTATGACAGATGCATTTACAGAATATCTAGAAAAATTGCATACTATTTTAATAACAGCCCAACACATTCAAACTACTATTATATATGCAGGTATACATATATTTTATATATGTACAAATTCTCTACCACTGGAGTTGTGCCTCCATTCGTTCTTACATGAGTTTATTTTTTTACGTAGGTCTCATGATTTTTCTCCTGGATGAATGAGCCTTGCACTGTGATGCTTCTAATTCTGTATTTTGTGTAGTATAGATTATTAAGTGTATACTGCCTTACCTGTCTTGTTTGCCGAGACAGCTGCCCAGGCAGGTTTCAAATCCCAATCATCCTATCTCTACCTCCTATGTCACTGAGATTACATGCATTTGCTACCATGTTCAACCCTTATTTATTTCATTTTTGCCTTATCCTTTTGGGTCATCTATTTATATATTAAAATATCACCATTTTATTAAAGTCTTTCTTTTAGCATAGTTTGTCAAAATATAGTTTGTTGTTAATAGTTTCAGCTTTCTAACTTCGTCCTGGTCACAATATTTAAAAGCTCTAGACTGTCAAACTTGGGGATATTAACAGCAAATTTCTTTCGTAAAGATGTTGTAATAAGCTGGGCGCCCGTGGCTCACGCCTATAATCCTAGCTACTCAGGAGGCTGAGATCTGAGGATCACCATTCAAAGCCAGCCGGGGCAGGAAAGACCTTAAGACTCCTATCTCCAATAAACCACCAGAAAACCAGAAGTGGCGCTGTAGCTCAAGTGGTAGAGTGCTCACCTTGAGCTGAAGAGCTGAGGGACAGCGCTCAGGCCCAGAGTTCAGGCCTCATGACCGACAAAAAAAAAATAATAATAGTTTAGGGAAGTCCAAGTTTTCTTGAATAGTGAATGATTATAAATACTCTTGGACTTGATGGCATATATTTATCATTTTTGTGTTGGCAGTGTATCATGAAGTTTTATACTAAGGAGCTAAATGCTTGTCACTGAGGAAGGAATGGATTTGTGCTTGGGAGAGAGAGGAGAGGGGGGGAGGGTAGAAGTACAGGTTAAGACTAGAGTAGATGACAAAGCAGAAGAAAGTTCTGGAATCTGACAGGGAGGTGGGAAAAGAAGGTCATATGGTGGCAACAGGCTGAGGCTACTCCTTGAGGAGTACCAGGACCAGGAAAGGTGGAACAGATCCTTAGCCCTGATGTCAGCCAGGGCCCTGTTCTTCCTAGACTCTGAAACTTCGTGAACAATAACTTACCACACTTGGAAGAGAATTCTACCCATGGTAATTCATCTCACCAAGCTCAACTAAATGAATCTCCAACTCAGTGTCTCCTAAGACAGATGCCAAAATGCTTTCAGCCACTCCAATGATACCTGTAAGAGAAGCAATGTCATGGAAAAAGACAATGGTCATATTCAATATTCAGTTATAACCCATGTTATCACATTGCCAATACTCCTTCCAGAGCGTTTCAAGGAACACGGGCACATGAAGTTTAAGTTGTTGATGGCTCATGTCTGTAATCCTATCTACATAGGAGGCTGAGATCTGAGTATCTTGGATGAAGCCAGCCCAGGCAGTCTGTGAGACTTTCATATCCAATTAGCCACCAGAAAACCAGAAGTGGCATTCTCTGGTTTAAAGTGATGGAGCACTAGCCTTGATCAGAAGAGCTCGGGGACAGCACCCAGGTCCTGAATTCAAGCTCTAACACTGACAAAAAAGATAAATAAAATAAACAAAGTTTGAGTCTCATTAGCTTTATGGTAAACCCGTCTTTGGAGCGTGATGAAACTGTGAGATTCTATCTTTTTGTTGTTGTTGTTGTTGGTTGTGGGGCCTGAACTCTGGGCCTGGACGCTGTCCCTTAGCTCTTCGGCTCAAGACTAGCACCCTACCACTTGAGCCACAGCGCCACTTCCGGCTTTTTCTGCTTATGTGGTACTGAGGAATCGAACCCAAGGCCTCATGCATGCAAGGCAAGCACTCTACCACTGAGCCACCTTCCCAGCCCCTCTATCTCCTCTTGACTTCCATCTCATGCTGGCCTATCAAGGCCTAAATCTAACAAGAGACCAAAAGTCTCTTTGGTGGAGCCCATGCATGATTTTCTCCTGGAGAAAAGCTCTATGTAGCTTGGGCAGTGATTTTTGAGATATGTTCCCTAAACATAGGCAACAAAAGCAATAATAGACAAATGGTATGCTACATGGTAAAGGAAATAATCAATAGAGTGAAGAGACAACCTTTGGACAGAGAGTGGATTTGGGAGCCATCTGTCAACTAGAGGGTTGCTATACAAAATAAAAAAGGAAATCAAACCACTGAAAAGCAAAAATGTAAATAAGCTGATGGACTGGTGGGCAGAGCTTGAATAGACATTTCTCTAAGAAGAGACACAAATGGCCAACTGGTATATGAAAACAATGCTCAATACCACCAGTCATCCCGGGAATGCAAGTTAAAGCCACCATGACATGGTTAGGGTAAGAATTATTGAAGAATGGAATTATAGAAAATGTTGAGAGGGATGTGAACAAAAGACAATACTTGTCTGTATTCATAGGAGTATAAAGACTTCTTTGGTCAGGATGGAAAACAATATGGAACCTCTCCCCCCCAATTAAAATAGAACTATCCTATTATCCTGTAATCCCACTTCTGGATACAAAGAAAGTCAAGATGTGGAATAGTCAAGATACTGAATCAACCTATGTCTCGTGTCCACTCATAGAGGAATACATAGAGATGTATATCCACAATGGAACACTATGCAGCCATAAAAAGGTTGAACTCTATCCTTTGTGACCAAATAGGTGAGACTGGAGATTGTTCATAGTAAGTGAAATAAACCAGGCACAGAAAGACAACAGTGCACAATCTCACTGGTATAATTTACAAAATACCTAAGTCACAGAAGCAGAGGGTACATCGGTGGGTAACAGAGCATGGAGTGTTGGGGAATGTTAGAAGGGATAAGTTCAATTGGTTTACTTATAGCATGAACATTGTAGTTAATAATAATGCATTCTTCACACCTGCTGGCAGTTGCTTTTAAGTTTCATGTTACAAAAGAAATGATACTTGAGTGAAGTAACGCATATGCTGAGAGAATAACTTAGGCATTCTATAAGGCAAGTGAATTTCAATGTATCATGTTTTGCTTGATAAATGCATACATTTTCTTTGGAGAAAGGTGAGGACTAGGTCCTCAGGAGCAAACCAAAAAATGTCTAGATGTCATGTCATATAAGCTAAGCCATGAACTGGAGATCATGTTGCTATCTATCTCACTGTGGAAGAAAGACAGGAGGACCACAAGACATGGGGACAGGGGCTTTAACATAGAGACAGGGGCCTAGTAGGAACAGAAGATGAGTGGCTATCCATAACCGCTGCTGCTTACCTGAAGGGTTTCTATGGGCACTGTGTTCTTTCCTCTCTCCCTCCCTCCCTCCCTCCCTCCCTCCCTCCCTCCCTTCCTTCCTTTTTCTTTGCCTCCTTATTTCTCAACCCCCTCGTAAAACTTTTCCACTACTAGTGTTTGAACATAGGGCCTTATGCTCTTTTGCTCAATAGCCGGCACTCTACCACTTGAGCCATACTTCCAACCCAGGTTTTTTTTTGTCAGTTGTGGGCTTGAACTCTGGGCCTGGGGGCTATCCCTGAGCTCTTCAGCTCAAGGTGAGCACTCTTCCACTTGAGCCACACCACCACTTCTGGTTTTCTGGAGATTAATTGAGACTCTTATGAGTCTCACGGACTTTCCTGCCCAGGCTGGCTTTGAACCATGACCCTCAGATCTCAGCCTCCTGACTAGCTAGAATTACAGGTTAATTGGAGATGGAATCTCACAGACTTTTCTGCCCTGGCTGGCTTAGATCCTACAGATCTCAGTCCTGAGTAGCTAGGGTTAAGGGTATAAACCACCAGTGCCTGGCTTCTCTTTCATCTTAGTATTTTCTGTAGGTTACTTTATCAGCTCTGGTTGTAACCCTGAAAAGGTTCAGTTCTGCAGTCACCCAGCAGAGCCACTCAGAAGCCTGAGCCATCTCAGGAGCCTGCGTGAGTGGTGGCTGGAGAGGAGAAAGGGTTTTATTTAGGAGCAAGCCAGCAGGTGGAAGAAGAGCGCGACCATCAGTCAGTGCAGCCTCTCTGTAGCAATGTGGTCACAGCTTCACACAGATGGGGACGACGGATGGCCTTGAGCGTCCAGTTCCGGAACGTGCATTATGAGTGTCTTCATCGAGTAGCCAAGGCCACAGAGCCTTCCTGGACTTGTGGGTTTCAGAGGTGGTTCTGTTTACGGGTTTGCTGTCTGAAGATCTTTGTCCGTGGTTTTGGTCTCTGATCTTCATTCTTCACCTTTTAACTGGGGCTTCCCCCTCCATAAGCTGGAGTGGGAAATGTGCTGAGAAAAGGTGGTTCATTTACAGCTGGTCCTTCAGATACAGAAGAGGAAACAAAGGGGAATGAAGTCATTCTCAAAACCCAGGTGTCATTGTGAGTTCCCTCTTTTCACTTACATTTGACCTTGCAAACTCCCCACTCTTCCAACACAGACATCAAGGAGACTTTCTTATGGGATCTGATCATGCCATTGCTATTTTGGCTAATAGCATGTGGGGAAGCAAGGAGAAATGTCCAACAACCAAGAGAGAATCCAGGCCCTGGTGGCTCATACCTGTAATCCTAGCTACTCCAGAGGCTGAGATCTGAGGACTGTGGTTCAAAGCCAGCTCAAGTAGGAAGGTCCCTTAACCAGCAAAAAGCCAGAAATGAAGCTGAGGTTCAAGTAGTAGAGTACCAGCCTTGAGTGAAAAAAAACAAGGGACAGCACCCTGGCCCTGAGTTCAAATCCTAGTACTGATGCACACCAAAAAGACAGTTTTGCTATGTCCTAGGTAACTCACACTTTAAGTGTTTATATTCCTCTTTTGCTTCTTCACCATCTAAAGCTCAGTTTGCCAGCTGAGCAGAAAACTCTTATTACCAGGCCATTTTCCCCCCCGCCCCCTTGGAGAGTTGGGCTCCTACTAAAGATATTTGTATGTCCCCTCCACCCACAATGCCCTGGGCTTTGCTCTCCACATTTCCTCTTTTTCCTCTGGAGACCGTAGTACCTTCTTCAGCATTTCAGAGTTGAGGTCTAGTCTTGACCCACATTTCTGTTTTCTCTATTGTCTTGATTTCTCCTCCTCTTCTTCCCCCATTTTTCCCCTCTCTCCTCCTTCTCTTCCTTTTTTTTTTACCCTAGTCTTTATAACTTTATCTTTCTTCAGCCCAACACCATGGCTTGCGCACTTTCAGGGAGAAACTGGCTTCCAAACCCAGGTTCTTTTAGATGCATAATAGTGTAAAGAATAATCACACACCTGCATTTATTATGGTTCTGTCTTCCTGACTCCACTTTGACACATGTCCAGTGCTTTGGAAGGAAGAAATGTTTGCAACTCATGGCTGCAGTTACTGTATTGCCATCTACTTTTCATTTCCCAGGTACAACCAGGCACAGATGGAGGGTGGCCACAGTGTTTGAAAGTGGAGTTTTGGACCATCTGGCACAGTGTAGAGAGAACATCTGCATGTCTGCACTCATCTTTTTATCCATTTTTGTTTTCTATCTTTAAAAACATGCCTCTTTATCTGGGCACTGGTGGCTCATGCCTGTAATCCTAGTTACTCAGGAGGCTGAGATCTGAGGGTTGCTATTCAAAGCCAGCTTGGGGAGTAAAGTCTGTGAGACTCTTATCTCCAATAAACCACCCAGAAAACTGGAAGTAGATCTGTAGTTCAAGTGGTAGAGCGCTAATCTTGAGCTGAAGAGCTGAGGGACAGTGTTCAGACCCAGAGTTCAAGCCCCATGACTGACATAAAACAAAAAAGAGAAAAAAATGCCTCTTTAAAAAAAAAACAAAACACTGGCACAAAACAAACAGAACCTTAACTATGCCTTCATGTTTTGTGAACTGATGTTTAGACTAGCATTTTTCAAGTTATAAACAATTTCTAATGTATATATACATTACATATTATGTATATGTTATATATCACATATATGTCTATATTTGTATATAGTACATATTTGTATATATTTTATATATTCATCTTTAAGTTATAGTGTTTTTGTATTATGCTGGGTTTTTTTTGTGTCCCTACTGGGATTTGAACTTAGGTTTTGGGCATTTTCCCTTTGCTTTTTCTCTCAAGGTTGGTGTTCTACCACTTGAACCACATCTCCACTTTTTGTTGATCAAATTGGAGATAAGAGTCTCATAGACTTTCCTGCCTGGTCTGGCTCCAAACTGGGATCCTTAGATCTCAGCCTCCTGAGTAGCTAGGATAACAGGCATAAGCAACCAGTGCTCAGCATGTTGGTATATTTGAGAGGAGCAAAGAAATAACATGAAGGTATGATAGATAGAGGGTAAGTGCCTTTCCTGGTTTGAATCCCACACTCCCTGCCTGCCCAGTGCGTTGCTTTTGCCTTTGTGCCTACACTGAGTCTAAGATTTCTAACTTGCAGTCAGTCATACTGACTCATGCTCCCAACTGTAATGTAAGGCAGTCAGGTCCCTTTGGGCACTCAGGGAGTCTTGGTGGCTGGTAATTTTGGCACCTTCTGTTTGTTGGGAGTTTTGGTGGCGCCAGTGTTTTGTTTTCCCAGCATTATGATAGTTTAATTTGCTCAGGTTTATTCTGTGATTATTATCACAGACACTGGAATAGTCGAGTCCAGGATGTTGGAGACATGCATATTGTTAGAAGCCAGGTGCCTTTTCTACATGCAGTGAACTTGGGGTGGGGGTGAACATCAAGGCTCATGTTCTCAGGGTTTCTGCCAACACAACAATATACAGAATACTCTTGAAACCCAACAGTGTAAACATACAGCAAGATAAGCCATGTTACAAAGGCGGCCATAAAACCAGCACTTATTGGGAAGATAATAGATGATGTTTACTAAACTAAAAGATCAGCATACAGTGATGAAAAACAGAAAGAAACATATGGTCTTTGTCAAGTAATTCCTTACCTCAGGATAATCATATCAGGTAAGCCTAGAATACTTTTTGTCACATAATCTTAGGGTTTGAGAACTATTAACATGTTAAATCTCACTATATATATGTATATAGTATGTTAAATCTCATTATTTATATAATCATAAGGTAATTTCTGTGTATAAGATGCTTAGCTAATTGTGTTTCTATCTTCCTAAGTTCTATTTTTGCATCTTAACACTTAAATCACTGCTGGGGTGTCAGTGGTTCATGCTTGTAATCCTAGCTACTCAGGAGGCTGAGATCTGAGGATCACAGTTCAGATTACCTGGATCTCCAATTAACCAGCTCTGAAAGAAATAGCCCACCAAGGATATGAAGCTCTGAGTTCAAGCCCTAGTACTGGTGCACGTGCACACATGCACACATGCACACACCCACACCCACACATACACAATCACTGTGTTCAAGGTAAATTATATACTATAGGCAAAGTTATAATTCTTCTTTTTCCTTGACCTCCTTTTCCCTTGCCTTTCATGCTTAATCCCTATAATGGTTCTAACCTGGACTTTATTCTCTTTTTGTCTTGTACCAAATAACATAATTAACATATTCCCTGAGAATATGTTAATTCTGTTCTAGGAGTTCATTTACATTTTTGGTAAAATTTTATTTGGATATAATACTAAAATGGCAAAACATTATAAAAGGAGGACAAATAACTCCAGTTTACCTTTCACCCAGATTTTGCTCTGTCTATCATTTGCTCGATATCTTTACATGTATACAGGCATAGACAGCTACATTTTCCCTAGCAGTCACCATGCCTTTTCCCAACCAGCAGTGATTGAACTTTGCTTCCATGAAGCAATTGCTTTTGGCACTTGGCACACTTAGGAGAATATTGCTTCATGTCACAAAGTCTCAGAATTGCATTTGTTTATGTCCACATTTCCTAGAGCAAGAGTGCTATCCATGTTCGTGGCTCTTCTCTCTTGTTGGGAGTTGACTCTTTGAATGGATATGTTTTCCCAGGGAATGCTCATTCTTCTACCTTAGAAGTCTTAAGTCTGCGGCTCCCAAGGGGCCTTGTCTCCAGTACCTCTTCTTTGACACCCTCACCACTATCTTTGGACAATCCTCAATTCTCTGGGACTCTCTAGACCTATGGTGCTGGCATTACAGATTCATAACCACTTCTCATTCTTTCAAAGAGTCTGGAATGTCATTTTCCCATTCTCTCTCTCTCTTTCTTTCTTTCTTTTCTTTCTCTCTTTCTCTTTCTTTCTTCTCTCTCTCTCTTTCTTTCTTTCTTCCTTCCTTTCTTCCTTTCTCTGATGCAAATACTGAAGTTCAAACTCAGGGCCTAGACACTGTACTTTCATATTTTTACTCAAGGCTTTCACTGTAGCACTTGAACCACATCACCATTTCTGACTTTTTAATGTGATTAATTGGAAATATAAGTTTTAAGAGCTTTCCTGCCTGGGCTGGCTTCAAACCATAATCCTTAGATCTCAAACTCCTGCATAGTTAGGATTACAGCCATGAGCCACTGGCACCCAGCTCCTATGTGTTTTTGTTTTGTTTTGTTTTGTTTGGTGCTAGTCCTAGGGCATGAACTCAGGTCCTTGACACTGTCCCTTAGCGTTTTTTCTCAAGGATAGTACTCTACCACTTTAGCCACAGCTCCACTCCTGGCCTTTTCTGAGTAGTTTTTATTGGAAATAAGAGTATCATGGGCTTTTCTGTCTGGGCTGGCTTTGAACCATGAGCCTCAGATCTCAGCCTCCTGAGTAGCTAGGATTACAGGCATGAGCCACCAGTGCCAAACTTGATCTTTTTCAATTATGGACAGGCAAATATGGATTCTGCAGTTGGTTTACATCATTGTGCTTCCCGTTAAGTTAGTCCTAGGTGGACAGGAAATGGTGCCTTAATTTAGATAAACTCCAAAAAAGTATAACACTCATCCTGGTTTCCCTGCCCACTTTGCAGCAGGCAGAGTGATGTACTAGTTGAGATGTGACTTCCAGAGTCACTGCCTGACCTGAGTTCTGACCTCATCATTAACCAATGATGTAACATTGGGAGGTTCTTTGTCTTTCTGCTACCTCAATGTCCTCACAGGTAGAGCAATGTTGGTTTCATATATTAACAAGGTTGTTACAAGGGTCAGATGGGTTAATGTTGGAAAATCTCTTAATGTAGAGACTGGACAGTGTAGGGAGAGTGTAAGTTTTTCTTGAAATATGTTTTGAAAATATGCTTGGGTGGGATGGGAAGGTTTGGTGTATGATATGGGTTGTTCATCAGATGTGACTTCAGAGCCATACTTGTAGTAGCCATAGGCAGCCTCTTAACTACAGCACATCCTATAGAAATATGTGTAATATTGAACAGGTGAAATTAGTTAAGTGGTTAGGTAGATTAGTCAGGGGTCCAGGGCCTCTAGGAATATACCTTGCAATGGTAATGCACTGACTTAACAATGGGAGACCAGACTGTGGAAACTGCAAGTTTCTTTCAAAAAATCCCATCTACAGGGAACATAGAGAACAGATATCTTGCCTCCTATCTCATTTTACATTCTCAGCTTAGTTAGGGTGGAGACTTGCAAGACTCAACTGATTAAAGACTAAGTTTCATGGCCACATTGATGGCATAGGTTGTCTCTGGTTGGTTGTCTTGTGCCTCATTTGCATGGGATTGGAACCAATCAGAATCCAGCTCCCCCTCCCCTCTTCCCCTCCTCCCCCAGGCATTTAGTTTCAGCCATTTCTCTGCCGACTCAGTTAGGAACCCTCCCACCTGGAGAAAGCTCTGTTTCTTTTATTTAGCTTAAATAAATCCAATATTTTCATGTCACCTGTTGTTGGATTTCATTCTTGGAGATAGCAGAAGCAAAGGTGGAATCTGTGATGGCTAGCTGTGAGCTGTATTGCTATCAGGAGATGTCTGCTGTGGAGATAAAAAAGCTGTTGCACAAATGGGCTCTGTTAGCTGTGATTGGAACAACAGAAAAATTGGTATCACTACAAAAACCCAATACAAAGTTTGTCCTGTGAAGCCTGAACAAAATATAATATAGACATTTTAGGTTTAGACTCCATCCTGCTAAGGCACTATAACTGAAACGTCAGGAACTGTATCAGCAACTCCCCTTGAGCCCAAATTCCAGGAACAACTCTCTTTATGGTAAATTCCACTAACTACAGCTAAGTTCCAAATGTTCTCGCAAGATAAGGACCACTGAGTCACAACTCAGATCATCTGTTTTAGCCAGTCATTTCGAAGAGCGTCAGCCCCATGAACCAGCCAACCCCCAGTCCCTGGTCGGTTCCCACCACTGGTTAAACTAATCATCTTTTAGAATTATTTTATGAATTACCCATGGTGTGATATGATTTGCTAAGTTATGCTATGCTGTATAGAATGCCCTGAAACCCTATAAAAACCCTGCTGAAGGAAGGGTCATGGCTCTCAACTCTGACCCACTGTGTAGGTTGTGAGTCCAGGCTCCAGTTTGTAATAAACGACTCTCATGTGCTTACTTGCTTGTCGGAGTCTGCTTCTTGGTGGTCTTTGGGGATCCTTATCCTTATATTGAAGTATTCCATAAAAGAGTCACATAGGCTCTTGAGCAAATGGCAATTCTAATAACTGGGTAATACTAATAGCTAACTGTGTATATCATCTCCCTTAATCATCTCAGCAGTCCAGAAGACCGTGTGGCAGATGCTGCTAGCTAACCACTAATACTTATTCTTCTTTTCTTTTCTAATAGAATACCTGAGTTTTGTCAAGCACATGGCTGCCAAGCCAGAGACTACATTTCCCAATGTCCTGTGTAGCTAGGCATGGCCATGTAATTCTGTCCAAGTGAATGTGATATAAGCATAAATGAAGTGTATGACATCTCAGCCTCTTTAGTAGCTAGGATTGCAGGCTTGAGTCACCAGTGCCCTCTCTTTTTCTGTGTTCTTTTTTTCTCTTGCCTCTACTACTCTTTCTGTCTAGCTCATTAGGCCACAGTGAAGAACATTACAATAAAATATATAAAAGAATCTTAGTTTCTCAGAGAGTAGGGGAATCCAAAACACAATTACTAAAGAAACGCTCATGCATATGTATGAATATATTAAAACGTAGTCCCAATTTGTTTGTTGACTTAGAATTACCTTTTGTAGTCAAACAGATAAGATTTAAACTATTTAATGAGGGCTGAGTTTTGGAGGTATTTTCACTTAAACTACAATTGAATTATAATTACAAAGCCAAATGAACAGAAATTTTACCTTTGTACCAAATGTAAATTCATAGTCACTACTTGGAAACACAGACTTCATTTTATATGTTTTTTATTTTCATTATTACTATAAAGATGATATACAGAGGGGCTACAGTTACATAAGTCAGGTAATGAGTACATTTCTTTCTGGACAATGTCAGCTCTTCCCTCACTCTCTGCCAGTTCTTCTCTCCTGTTCCTACCCACAGATTATATAGTTCATTTTCAACATAGTGTCTAGTGAGCACCCCTGCTGCATTTGTTCACCCTTTGTCCTTCAATTTCTGTGTCCCCTTACCCTCCTACAGGCTGACAAATGAACTAACAAGACAAAAAGAAAAACAACAGCAAAGAAAAAACTTCTTGTTTCCATTTTCTGGAACACACACATTTTTACTTTAAAATATATAATTTGACAAGACCAGAAACAAGCCTTATTTCTACATTTCTCTTTCTCTGGAAATCATGCTTTGGTAATAACCAAACCAACCATAATAGAAACAGAGGTGAAAACCCCCACAATGTCATAAAGAACAAAGGTTAAAATGGGACTCAGCACTTTCTGTTTATTTTTTGGTGTTTATACTAGCTGGAAGCAAAAGACTTACTTGATTCTTTTGACATTCACTTATTCACTAAGCCATAGATTCTGGAGATGAATTTACATGGCTAGGGTCTTGATCCTATCGCTTAATAATTGTGTGACTATGCTTATACTTATTTAAAATCTCTAGTCCTCACTCAATCTGTAAAATGATGAATATTAGTTTCTAACTCATAGTGTTGGGAGGGTTAACAAAGCAAATACACCCAAAAAAGCTTGTAGAACCAGCTACTGTTACCTCATATCTTTAATCCTAGCTATTCAGGAGGCTGAGAGCTGAGGATCAACGTTCAAAGCCAGCCAGGACAGGAAAGTCCATGAGACTCTTACCCCCAGTTAGCCAGCAAAAAGCCAAAAGTGGAGCTATAACTCAAATAGTAGAGCACTAGCCTTTGAGTGCAAAAGCTAAGAGCAATGCCTATGCCCTGATTTCAAGCTCTAAGTGCTGGCGCAAAAAACAAACAACTCCCCCTTCTCCCCCAAAAGTGATCCAACAAGTTCCTATCTGTAATGCACAATGAATTACAGCTGTGACAGTCACTGCCCATATGGGCTTTGGCAATATGAATGGTGGATAGTAAAAGCTATCAAGCAAATCACATTAGACTTGTATTACAAAGGTCTTTCTAAAATCAAGAACAATGTCAAATTTCCATGATTGTACACCCACTCATGCATGTAGTTCTGCTGAAAAAAAATCAAAGGTAAAAGCTGAGCCCTCTTAATTTGAAGATGATGGTATAGTTATATATCTCAAGACATTTCAAGGTACGTCTCAGAACCTGAGAGAACACATTCAATCTGCTTGGTTAAAATGGGTGCCAGTGGCTCATGCCTGTAATCCTAGCTACTTAGAAGGCTGAGACCTGATGATTGACGTTTAAAGCCAGTCTGGGCAGGAAAATATGTAAGACTCTTATATCCAACTAACCGGAAAATACCAGAAGTAGAGCCATGATTCAACTGATAGAATGCCAGCTTTTGAGTGAAAAAGGTAAGGTCTTGAGTTCAAGCCCCAATAAATAAATAAGATGACAAACTTGTCAGTAACTTACTGTATATTATAAATATTACCAAGCATTTACTTCCCAACGTAGATTGTTTATAGTTTGTTTTTAATAGAGATTGGTGATACAGAGTTTCAGAGTGCTTTTCTATGAAATAATATAGTTTTCTAATAAATAAAAATTCATGAATAAAGAGTTAAGAAAGCATCCAACCCATCCTTCAGCAGCAACTTCATTTTGGACAGAGGAAATCCACATTGGACATCTGACTCTCTGAAGAACACAGTTCCAAGTCCTCCACTTGTCACTCTGACTTTCCACTTATCACACCCAGTCCCCCCCCCGCCCCCCCCCCCGTTCCTCTACACCCGCCTCCCACAAGGAGCACTGGACTTCCAATCCCATCCCACTTATCCCTCCAGTGACCAATCAGAAGGGGCCCTCCGGGAGGGCGGGCGGGGGCGGTGCTGATTGGCGGAGGCTGAAGTCATCTACTTCGGGCGCTGGGGCGGCAGATCTGTTCTCAGCCTTGGGTGGAGATCTCCCGACACTGCCTGGAGAGTTGGAAGCCATGGCGGACAGCCGGGACCCAGCCAGCGACCAGATGAAGCAGTGGAAGGAGCAGCGGGGCGCGCAGGTAGACCAAGTGCTCTCGGGGTGTCTTGTGGACTGGTGCAGGAAGCAGGGGCGCCCACGAGTAACGGGGCCTGGGCGCCTCTGCTTTTCCGGGGTGGCACTGGGCGGGGGGCCCCCCACCCTCCCCCCCCATTCCGGGCATGGGGGTGGTGTGCGGAAAGACTACTCACTACATCTAGCTGTGCGAGGGGGCTGGGTTCTGGGGCGCAGGGCCTGGGCCTGCAGGGTTTGTGGGTGGCGACCGGGCACGGGGCTCTGGAGTTTGCATTTGGGCCAGCTGGGACAGAGGTCACAGCTCTTACGGGAGCTGCAGGAAGCAGAGCAGGCTCCAGCTTTGACCTTCCTGATATTGCAGCTGCAGACGTCCACGCGGGTGGGAGCCCTTAGGGACCATGTTTTGTAATCCAAGTGTGCCCCGTGTGAAACCACCAAATAAAAGAATTCCCCCTTCCGTTATTCCAGGTAAAAACACCCGACGGGGCATTTCAGACCGAGCCTCACTGATAGGTGCTGCTTTGTAGTACTGAGTGCCTGCTGATCCTTGTTGGGGCCAAAGTATTTAAATCCCTTTGCGGCTAGAACCACACCCTTGAGGAGTTCAGTGTGGAGACTGGGAGACTAGACTCAGAAACACCTCGCCATCCAGCCCCAGTACAGACGGTGGTAGACGGTAGGCTGACCGTGGCTGCAAGCTTTCCCAAAGCAGGTGACACCTGCTTATGTTTAAAGAACAGAGGATTTTAACCAATGCAGATGAAGCAGGCAATCCTGTTCTGTGCCCTGGGGTGCGGAGTCTCAAAAGGGCATGTTGAAGAGGCTGGATTAGATGAGATTGTATCCCAGGCATGTCTTCTTTTGGCCTTTTGGACCAGTGTCATGCTGCTGGTTAATCTGGCAGAAAGGACTAGAACTGGGCTTTTCCCTCAGTGCACACAACACTTTCTCAAAATCAGGTTAATGTTCATGGACTGGGGGCTTGATACCTCGTGCTCATGGGTGGCATTCATGGTGCTGTTTGTGAGAAGCTGCCATTCTTCTCCTAGCCCTCCTTTGTCTTTTGTTATATTCAGTCCAGTTTGGCATGATTTCTTAAAGTGAACCAGACAAACTTAGAAGTCTGTAACTAGAACATGCAGCTGGCTAGCGACAGAGTTAAGATTAGAACTGAACTTCTGGGGGCCAAGACTGGAAGTGTGCCCAACGGTTGCTAAATCCTGGTTCACACTGAAGTTTTATTGAATACTTGATGAACTAAACAGATTATGGGGCCAGGCAGTGAGATTTTTTTTTTTATATAACCGAACATATTCATTTTAAAGCTACTCTCTTTTGTTCTAAAACTGACTTGCCTGTTTCTTGTTTGGGAGAATGATTAACTGTTGTTGAATCATGAAATCCTTACTGATTTTGCTGACACAGTTTGTCTGTGTAGGAAACAGCTGGCTCACAAACACATATATAATTTTTGTCTTTGCTCATGGTTTCCCACTGCGCTGTTTATTACCCTGATTGACAGTTACACTGCTGTCTTGGTCCTCAATTTGTGTTCCTTTAAATTGTTTACTTAGGAGTGACCTCTACCTCCAAAAGGAATTCTACTTTTGCCATATAGCTTCAAACACTTTATTCTGAAAAGTTTTAATTCAGAAAATGGAAAGAACTTCAGAGTTTACCCATATATTTTCCTATATATCTTTTTGTGGTACTGGGTTTTGAACTCAGGACTTCATGCTTGCTTTACTTACTTGGCTGGTGCTTTACCACTTCAGCCATGCCTGCAGCTTGGCTTTTGGTTGGTTATTTAAGAGATGGAGTCTAGAGGACTTTTCTTTCCTGTCTAGTCTTGAATTACCATCCTCTGGATCTCAGCTAGGATTGAATGTGTGAGCCAGTGGTGCGTGATATCATTTTACTACATATCTTGTGTGTGTGTGTGTGTGTGTGTGTGTGTGTGTGTGTGCGTGCGCGTGTGTGTGCGTGTGCGCGTGTGTGCATGTGTGCATGCGCATTAGTCCTTGGGCTTCAACTCAGCCTGAGCACTGTCTCTGAGCTTT
Organism: Dipodomys ordii; assembly: GCF_000151885.1. Lineage (NCBI taxonomy): Eukaryota > Metazoa > Chordata > Mammalia > Rodentia > Heteromyidae > Dipodomys > Dipodomys ordii. Next base: position 12,185,301 of record NW_012267262.1, read on the forward strand.
TTACTCAAGGCTAGCTCTCTATTCCTTGAGCCACAACACCACTTCCCATTTTTTTTACTAGTCAATTAGAGATAATAGTTTCAAGAACTTTCCTGCCCTGGCTGTATTTGAACCATGATCCCCAGATCTCAGCCTCTTGAATAGTTAGGATTACAGATGTGAGCCAATAGCACCTTGCTGCTATTTATCTTTTTGTAACAGGTTATTCTATATATGTTCTAATAATCCAGTAGTTACTAATTTTTTAATGTATCTCAGGGTACGTTGAAGACATCAGTGTACTTTACCTCTAAACCCTGGGCATACAATTAAGAATCCAAAATGCAATTTAGCTTGTAAGGTGGTATTTACAGAATGAAATACACAAATGTCAGGTGTATTATTCCACAGAGTTCAATAACCATATATACCAGTGAGTCTTAAGCCCTTATGAATACACCAAAGATACTTATAGCCCTAACTGTTACAGTTTCTTCATGCTCTTTTCTGGTTATTCCCCCGACCCTCACACACTGTTCCCCTAGGAAACCACTGATTTATGTACTATTTTGTATAAGGCTTCGTTCAGACAGCAAAAATGTTGGAAGGCCCATTCATGTTGTGATATATATCACAAGCTTGTCCTTTTTGTGCTGAGTAGTATTTCCTTATATGAGTTGATCATATGTATGTTGATTGTATGTAAGTTTAGCATGTGTGTGTGTGTGTGTGTGTGTTTCCTTATATATATTTATCCTATTGCACCTGAGCTATTTTCAGCTTTTGGCCATTCTAAGTGGAGTTTCTATGGAAATGCTTACATCAGTCATTTTATCTACTTATGCTTTTATTCTTCTAACGAAATATCTGGCTGATGGCACATGTATGTGATCCCAGCTCTAGGGATAGAGGCAGGAAGATCACAAGTTTAAGCCAGCTGCTACATTGGAGGATCCTGTCTCAAAATCCAAAACAAAAACTGAAATAAACAGAAAATTCCTTAGGAGTGGATTTATTTGGTATGGGGCAAGTGACTGTTTTAGGAGAAACTGCTCACCTCTTTTCCAATGTGGTTATATCTTTTCATACTCATACCAGCAGTAGGAGACTTCTAGATGTGTGTTAGATTTTATTTTCCTCAGCCAGGTGGTTAGGAAGTCATCTTTCCCTGGAGATTTAACTTGCATTATATTGGGGATGAAAGATAATGAGCATCTCTTGACATGCTTATAGATGCTGTAGATGCTTTTCCTTTGTAGTATCTGCTAATAAATCTTTTTCCCTTTCAAAAGTCATATTGTTTACCTTTCAATTGTTAATTTAGATTCTGCATTTTAAACTAAATTGTGTGTGGGCAAAGTACTGTAGTAATAGCTCCCAGTATATGCAGTAGTGTAGAAATTTATTTCTCTATTTTAGGGAGATTGCAGAATTTAGTCTATCCGTGTCTAAGAAGCCATTTATCCTATTTTGTCTAAAATATATTCCATATTCACTGGAATTGATTGAACCATTTTCTTGTGATATAGCGATGGGCTCCCATCACCTCTTTTAAAAAAATGCTCTTTTTACTTCCCAACATTAAAATATTTCTGTTGCTCTTTTACTGGACTGTGAGTACTTCAAAATTTGGAACTGTGGGAGGATATTTTGTTACCTCTTCCTTTAAGAAGCAGATGTTGGGCTTGGAGGCGTGGCTCAGTTGGTAGAGTGCCAGCCAATGGGTGAAAGCAACAGGTAACTGAGTTCCAGTCTTAAAACAAAAAAGAAGCAGATGCTGAGTGTTAGGCTGGATGGATCATCCTCTGGACCCAGAGCATCAGTCAGAATGAGTGCAACTCATTGTGTATCTCCTGTGGACAGATAGTGTTGATGACAAGTGAATTGAACAATTAAATCTTTATAGCTTTAATTATTGGGCATTGAGTCCAGTTCATGGACATGACTTGGGATCTACCTAAAATCTCTCTCTTTTTCTCAAGATACATTGGCAGCAGAGGAACAGTACTCCAGCCATCCTCATTCACTTCGAATGGAACCTAAACCCTTGCTTACTGCTTAGAGGGTGTGAACTATTCACTGGGGTCCATTCATTTCATAAGCAGCCTCTGATCCTCTTTGGTCACACTGGAGAATCTGAACTTTTCAAGTCTAACCCTTACTCCCTGGGAGAAATTGGGTCTTAGCCTGTCCATCTTGTGAGCGAGTTATCTATATGAGAGTCTGTGCTTCTCAGGGTAACTCTGAAAAGAAGCATGTTCAGGATGGAGAGGGAATTCACTCTTCTTATGCACGGACATGCATTTCTCATGGGAAATACCTAGGAGTGGATTTGCACAGCCATAGTGTGTAACTAGCCAGACACTGAGAGGGAAGGAGTCCTTCCAGGCTCTTATTTCTTCTACTCCTTAGCCAATGCCTTCCTAGATCATGCTGTACATTTTTCTAGGTGAGAAAGGAGAGACTGACTTTGAGATGTAAAATAACTAAATATAAATTTATGTTTGCTTTGTATTTGTTTACATAAAGAGAGTAAATGGGGTCTTTTCTATTTGTGGATCACTTGCCCTTTTTTATTTTCTATATTTTGGTGCCAACACTGGGGCTTGAACTTAGGGCCAGGTTGTTTTCCCTTAGGTTTGTGTTCCTCCCGCCCGCCCCACCCACCCCGCCCGCCCTCCCCGCCTAGCTCGTGCTCTATCATTTGAGCCATACTTCTTCTTTCAGCTTTTTTTTGTTGGTTAATTGGAGATAAGACTCTTAGGGACTTTTCTGCCTGGGCTGGCTTTGAATTAGATCTCAACCTCCTGAATAGCCAGATTACAGTGTGAGCCATCGGCATTCAGTTTGTCCTTCATTTTTTTTGATCTTTCTTTCCAAACTTTATTTCTTGTCTTTTGGAAAGATTGCAAGACTAAGCCAAGTCTTTGGGCTGACAGACTTACTTATGACAGTTGCAAGACAGAGAAAATTCTCTTTTGCAATAGCTATCATTTTGTGCAGTTGAAAGGCATTATGTGTTATAAGCTATAGGGCTATTCCAAATACTTCTAATTATTGAAAACCATAACAATGTTTTGGTGATTTCTGGCTGAAAACTTTGAAGTTGAGAGAGAGTGAAAGAAAGGGAGAGGGAAAGAGAGAGAGAAAGAGAGAGAGAGGTAGATTTAATCTGGGCTTATAACAGCTCTATGAGCAAGGAGTCTGACACTTATTATTTTCCTTAGACAGTATTATTTTACTTATTATTTTGTAATAAAGTGATCCACTATTGATCTTCCTGGGACTCCTTGGAATCACTTTTAATTTTCTTCTGTCTTTTATTTTCATCACTATGCAGTTAGACACGAAGGACAGGCAATACTTTCTACTTTATTATTAGCTTGAGGCCTGTGAAAGTTGTCAGAATCTTGTGTCAAACCTTAATAAGAGTAAGAATAATAATGTGATCACAAGGTACTGAAGGAGGGGATCTCAGAAATGTGTGCCTGCTAACAAGAGCTATGTACAAAAGATTTTGTTTTTAGAGCTGTGGGTTTTTTGTTTTTTTAAACAAGGGGCCTTGTGGCCTTACACAGAAACTACTTAATTCTACAATTGTCTGCATAACCTTGGTCAGCACCACCCTTGATTGTTGCCCTTGAACACCTTGCTAGTAATCAGAATTATTACTCAAAATAATTCATGCAATCCCCCTCACATTGCTCTGTAACTTTCCCTTGCCCCTGTCCCCTTGGAAAACATCCATGGTTCCTATGACATGCCTGTGCCTTGTTGTGGTGCTCCTGGCTTATTTCCAAATAGATGGGAGTGTTCATGGATTAGCCCCTCCCTTACCCGCCCCCCCAACCCAGTTTGACAGGCCAGTAGCAGATAGCATGCTTTGGAGATAGCTTTCAGTGCCTTGATTTGTCTGAAGTATTGCCATTTATATTCTTGATCAAGAACATAGCTTCATTTTTTCTTATCCTTTTAGATTTTGTCTATGATATATTGTTTAGCATTTTATTGAATATCTTATTTATTAAGTGCCTGTGGTGGTCTATATAGACCAGTATAGGCAATGAGTAAAATAGAATGAAAGCTTATTTTTGCCTATTTAGAGTTCCTAACATATTGATTTATAAACAAGGCATCTGTTGACCAGGACAAGGTCAAGTTATGAGATATCTAAGTGATGTAAGACTATGCTAGTGAGAAAGTCTTGACTTATGACCTTGAAGGCATAGACTCCTTTCTTCCCCTCCACCCCCCCGCTTCTTTTTTTAAAAATTAGCTATTCAAGAAAGGATCTCATTGTGACATTTTCATGCATGTATATACAGTGTATTCCACTTAATCCTGACCTGCTCTATCACTCTCATTTTTTCCTTTTTTTTTTTTTTAAGAAATGTCCAAGTTGTCCTCACACTTTACAATCCTTTTGCCTGAGACAACTGAGTGCTGTGATTACAGGCATTTACCACCACACCCAAACCTAACTCTCAATCTTGAAGAGAATCAAAGCAAAGTCTCAGCTTGTGGAATTCATTTATTTATTTTGTATTTGAGAAACCCTCTATTGCATTCTCTGTAGAATGTGTTAAGATAGAAGAAGAAAGCAAAAAAGAAAGGAAGGAAGGAAGGAAGGAAGGAAGGAAGGAAGGAAGGAAGGAAGAGAGCAGAAGAGAGAAAAAGAAAGAGGCACACCAAATGATCCAGAATTGGGAATTACATGGCTGACACGGAAGCTATGATCTATCCCATTATCTGCTGATAAGCTCTCTGGACAGGACCTAGCATTAATCTTACCTCCACAGTTGACTAATACCTGTTTTGTATAGTGCTAAACTCTTACTCTTGATGAAACATGTTCGTGTAAGAATAGTAGAATAGAGCCTGGTTGATTTCATATGTAGGTATTATTAGCATTGTTGAAACATTGCATTATTTTCTCTCCCTTGCTTCAATCATTCTCATACTTCTCCAATTAAACATTTTCCTTTGCCTGTTCATTACAAAAACTCTTTATTATGGAAAATGCCAATCCAGTATTGAAGGAAAAAGGCTAGCACTTCTAAGTGCCTGTCCCTCAGCCTCAGTAACAATCTTGTTTTTTTCCTGTCCCACATTCTCCTTCCATTTTTCTGAAGCAGATTCAAGATAGGGTATTGCCTCATGCTAACCTTGTGTATCACCAAAGGATGAGAAATACTTCATAATACCACTGTCACACCTAAAAACATCTCAGTTTCCCAATTGTCTCTGTGAGGAGGATGACCGTTGCAGGTCTACACCGATCCCCAGAAAGACCTGAGCAGCTGGTGTGAACCTTGCCAGTGATGTGGGCTTTATGCGGAGCACTTGCTCTCCTGAGACGGAGTCGGGCATGGTTCAGGTGAGCCTGAGTGGGCATCAGGCACAGCTAGTAGCCAGGAAGATGTCAACAGGTCAGCCTGGTAACGTACAGATGCTACTTTTCTGGAGAGAGCTCTTAAGGAGATCTAGTTTTTTTCTATCTTTAAAGTATTTTATTTCTAAAAAAAAAGCTAGTGATCTTTTACTGAATTAAAGAAACAAAAAGATCAAAGTTGAAGAGAATTTCTTAGCCAGTTCAACCTCTGTGTACTTACCATATTCAGTGAATAGCCATCACCATTTAAATGGGATTAATAATATTTATCTCACAAGATTATTGGAAGGCTTAAGTGAGAGAACCCACCCATTTATTTTAGTAAACTTTATTGCCTGTTGATGTTATTATTATTATTATAATTATTGCAGTGCTGGGGGTTGAAACCAGGACCTCACACATACCGGCAAGTGTTCTAAGGCTGAACAACAGCTTCCTGTGTTGCATTATTTCTCCTCCCTCCATCCCTCCCTTTCTCTCCTTCCTTCCATCCTCTGTCCCTCCCTCCCGCCTTCCCTCTCTTTCTCCCTTCCTCTTTTCCAGCTTTCTTCTCTCTTCCTTCCTTTTCTTTCTTCAAACTGAGGCTTGAACTCAAGATCTCTTTTCTCACTTGGCTGGCATGCTACCATTTGAGCTACACCTCCACTTCCAGCTTTTTGCTGGTAACAGTCTCACAGACTTTTCTGCCTGGGCTGGATTTGAAGTGTAATCTTCAGATGTCAGCCTTCGGAGTAGCTAGGAATACTGGTGTGAGCCAACAACCAGCACCTGGCTGTTACAATGTTTGACTCTCTACAAATGTACCATCTTTCTCCTACATGCTAATGAATACTCCTTCTTTTGGTTTAGGCTAGTTACTTTTACCTGATGCCACCCTAAACGTTCCTGAGTCAAGGTATTTTTGCCTTTCCAGTCTTTATCCACTGTTGTCTTTTCTGTGCTGCTGACTTCTAAAGCTTTCCTGCCATACTTGTTCTGAAGGCAAATTCCATATGCATGAGCATATATGAGGAAAGCGATTATAATTTAGGACAATTGGCTTATTAGATTAGGGAAGTGATGAGATTCTGAGTGCTCCCTTGAATCGAAAAGCACAAGTTTTCATTTTCTAACTGAGGTCAGAGAACCAATGGCTGCACATCCAGCATTCCCACTCTAGGATCCCATGTTTGCTGTCATTGGGAACGACCAGCTATACTGTACTTTATTTACCTGTTTATTCATTCTTTTAACCTACTCTGCTTCAGCCTGCTTTGAACATGGGTTATATTTTTGACCATGCCACCCTGACCCTTCAGTCACAAGGGAACATGATATGTTTCCTAGTGGCAGCTCCTTCCTTGCATTACAAGCAGTCTGAAGAAGGCCAAGATATTGCAAAGTGAAACTGGAATTGGGAACCGCTGACTTGGAGCTGTGGGATGATCCATTGTTTAAATGATACCTCAACCTCATTAGCTATTTTTGCAAGCATCTTGGTATCTGCTTTCATACTCCTATAATTTTAATGTGTGTGTGTGTGTGTGTGTGTGTGTGTGTGAGAGAGAGAGAGAGAGAGAGAGAGAGAGGGAGAGAGAGAGAGGATGAGAATAGATATATGGAAAGATGTCTCTGTGTGGTGACAAAGCATCTGGAGAGTAGACAGGTTCAACTTGTCCCGCTTCATTTATTGAAGTTTGACTCATCCCATAGGCCAGTAATTCTCAATTCCAGCTACACTTTGGAACCACCCAGAAGCTTGAGAATATCTTGGCCTTCACCCAAACTGCATTATATCAGAAATTTCCATAGGGCTGACCCAACCATCTGGAGCTTAAAAAGCCTCCTGGATGATTTCTATGTACAGTGAAAGTTGAAAACCAGGTTTTAGGTTTGAAGTAAAGGGGAATGTAGGTGGTTTTGGTCTTTATTTGTCTGATTTCTTTTTACATGAGATGGAAAAATGAAAGTATATAGAGTCACCTGTATTAACAACATACATATCTTCAGAGGAGAATGATGTAATTGTGCTAATTGTCTTCTTTCACTTTTGAACTTGGAAAAGTTGCTACCCTACTGGCCCAGGGATCTGGGTGGCAGGGTGCTTTTGCTGTTTTTGCTATGAAGTTGCTTTTTTTTCCCTTTCCCTTTTTTATTTTATTTCATTTTAATTTTTTATTGTAAAGATACTGCACAGAGGGGTTACAATTACATGAGTAAGGTAATGAGTATATTTCCTATACAGCATTGCTACCCCCTCCTTTGTTTTTCCCCTACTATCCCTTCCCTCCCATCCCTTTCACTTTTAAAAATATATATTGTTATTGTAAAGGTGATGTACAGAAGTGTTACAGTTACATAAGTCAGGTAATGAGTACATTTCTTTTTGAACAGTGTTACCTCATCCCTCATTTTCTCCCAGGTTTTTTCTCTGGCCCCCTCCCCGACAAGTTGTATAGTTCATTTTCAACAGAGTATCTAGTGAGTATCACTAGATACCACCATTTCTGTGCTCTCCCTTACCCTCCCCCAAGTAGAGAAACTTACATACAGCACAAAAGAAATAAAAAAAGGCAATAAAAAAGAAAAAGAGACCCCAAAAGCCAAAAAGCAAAATAACATAAAACCTCTTTTTTCCATTTAGTGGAGTTCATTTTGTGAATTTTCATTTTATTTATTTTTTATATTTTTTTAATGTAAAAATACTGTACAGAGGGATTACAGTTACATGAGTAAGGTAATGAGTACATTTCCTATCGAGCATTGTTACCTCCTCCTTTGCTTTTCCCTAACTATCATTTTATATGATCATATATCCATAACTATTGAACCTATGTGATCCTCTCCTAAGAATATCCGCCTTTATCAAGTTGTCTTCTCTTCCCACTAAAGTGATGACGAGCGTGTGCTGAGCCAGTGGCCTGCATTACCTATATTAAACTCTTTTAATTTATATCTTAACTCTGAGGGATAGTTCTGTCTGTTTTGAAGGTGAAAATTTGAGACTGAGAAATAAATAGCCTGTGAGGGCTGTAGTGGAGAGTGGGCAGAGCTGGAACTTGAATCTAGTATTTGATCCCAGCACTTAACAGTTGGATGATGGGAATTGAACTCAGAGTCTCCTGCTCACTATGCAGGTGCTCCGCCATTTGAGCCATATCTCCTAGTCCTTTTGCCTAGAGATAGGGTCTCACTCTTTTTCTTGGAGTTTGCATCAGACCATAATCCTCCTATCTCTCTCTCCTGAGCTTCTGGGATTACTGGCATGTCTCACCACACCCAACTCTGGCCTCTTCCCACTTTGATATGAAAATACCTTTACTGGGCAAGGAGGATTTATTCTAAGTTTTTTTTATTCATTGTCTTGGACTTTTATAGCTTTATTGTTGTTGTTACAATGTGCTAGGTAAAGAACGTAGAGCCTCTTTCATGCTTCAAGGGCATTCTGCCACTGAGCTACATCTTCTAGCTGAGGAGTTTATAGTTTTTTAAGTATCTGTTCCCCATTCTATCATCTTCTAGAGGAGAGGCAAGCATTAACTTTGTGCTAATATGTGAGCCAAATATGGATGGAGAAGGGAAGTTATATATCGATC
>NW_012267262.1:12195308-12232960 GCF_000151885.1 Dipodomys ordii
CACACACACACACACACACACACACACACACCCCTTTCAGCCAGGCATGCTAAACCTCCATTCTTGGGAAGAAGGAATAGGTGATATTTAGTGGAAGTGCTAAATCTCCATTCTTGGGGAAAAAGAATAGATAGAGGAATAAAAAACTTTGATACACACACACACACACACACACACACACACACACACCTTTCAGCCAGCCATGCTAAATCTCCATTCTTGGGAAGAAGGAATAGATAGAGGAATAAAAAACTAAATGACAAAGATTTTTCTGGGTTTGACACACACACACACACACACACCTTTCACACACACACACACACACACACACCTTTCACCAGGCATGGAGGTGCATACCTGTTGAGGCTATCCTGAGCTGCACAAGAAGGGGAATTAGGTCATTGATAGATTACTTGCTGAGCAGGTGCAAAATCCTGGGTTTGATTCCCAGCATCTCCTTCTCCTCCTCTTAAAAAAAAAAGAAAGAAAAAAAGCTGGGTGCTGGTGGCTCACATCTGTAATCCTAGCTACTCAGGAAGCTGAGATCCGAGGATCACAGTTCAAAGCCAGCCCGGGCAGGAAAGTCTGTGAGACTCTTATCTCTAATTAACCACCAGAAAACCAAAAGTGGCACTGTGGCTCAAGTGGTAGAGTGCTAGCCTTGAGCTGAAGAGCTCAGGGTCAGCACCCAGGCCCAGAGTTCAAACCCCACGACAGACCAAAAAAAAAGATCCTAGTAGCCTTCCATTTCTTCTATCATATAAAAGTACAAACAAAGATAAAGATACATAGGCTGTAATTACAACTGGATTTAAATGAGGGAAAATTGGAGCATAGTTGAGTTACACTTGTGGGTTTGTGGTGACTTTTTCCTTCTCATCTGTCTAAAAGCTGATCATGAGTCTATGATGGAGACAGAAGACAAGAATAGTATTTAAAAGAAATCTAAAAGGGGCTAGGAAGGTGGCTCAGTGGTAGAGCGTTTGCCTTGCATGCCTGAGGCCCTGGGTTCGATTCCTCAGCACCTCATAAGCAAAAAGAAAAAAAAAGCCGGAAGTAGCTCTGTGGCTCAAGTGGTAGAGCGCTAGTCTTGAGCTGAAGAGCTGAGGGACAGTGCCCAGCCCCAGAGTTCAGGCCCCACAACCGGACCCCCCCAAAAAAAAAGAAATCTAAAAATTCATAGCTGGGAAATGATATGATCCTAGCTACTCAGGAAGCTGAGATGTGAGGATCCTGGTTGAAAGCCAGTCTCAGCAGGAAAGTCAGTGAGACTCCTCAACTAACCAGCAAAACGTTGGAAGTAGAATTGTGGCTCAAGTAGTAGAGTGTCAGCCTTGACCTAAAAAGCTAAGGAATAATACCAGGCCCTGAGGTCAAGCCCTAGAACTGTCATACATGCACACACCATCTCACACACACACACACACACACACACAGACGCACACACAAATGAAAGAAAGAAAGAAAGCTAAAAATATGAAAACGTTTTGTTGAATGGAAGAAAAAGTGCTTTTCTTAGTCTGTACTTATATACTATCATATATACACACATGAAAAATAAAAGGGAAAGAAAGAAGAAAGCTAAAAATTCAATAGGAAAAAGCTTTGTCAAAAGGAAGAAAAAGTGTTTTAATTTAATTTAATTTTTTTAGTGTGCCTTGGACTTTCTAATTTTCTCCCTAGATGATGAATTTATTCTTCCCAACCTTTCTGTGTGTCTTCCATCATGACTTGAGATACTGTTCATGGTATGGTTTGGTAAAGTGTTCGCTTCTTCTTCTTCTTTACCTACATTTTCTTCTTTCCTCTCTGTTTTCTTCTCTCCCAGTCCCTCCCTGTACTTCAAGTCCCTCCGATATCTATGTCCTCAGGTCAAGAGTTGTGGTACTCTTTTGTTTTGTTTTGTTTTTCACCAGAGAAAACTGAAACCAGGCAGACTGTCATCACTCAGAAATCTGGCAGACTGAAGCAGTCCATGTGTGCTGCTCTTTTTGAGCACAAAATGATGGTTGAACTTTACATTTTGCTTTTGTGTTTGGACATCTTTCGTCATATTAGATGTTCCCAGAGCTAGTACTAATCCATCAGTCCTTTACCAAATGTCTGTTGAGGGCCTGATGGCCTGAGTAATAGTCTCATAGTGAGAGTTTCTCTGTTTTTCTCATCAGGTGCCTTTGGCTACTTTGAGGTTACACATGACATCACCAGATACTGCAAGGCCAAGGTGTTTGAGCATATTGGGAAGAGGACTCCCATTGCTGTCCGATTCTCAACTGTTGGTAAGTAGGTTGGTTTACATAAATGGTGCTGCTGAACTCACTCTGTGCTTTATTTTGGGCATTTGTAACTTAGTTTCAAGAATAACTTTGTAGGAAACGAGAAATAAGAACTCCTCCAAATTTTAGCAGGTAGGAAAAAATATTTAGAGATGGAGAAGAAATTGCTTCTGTTTGTTAAAGTTTTAGGAAATCACCCTTAAGCAGAGGCTATTCCTGCAATTCGGTGACATTTACTAGAACTTTCCAGAAGTGGTTGCCTTAAAGGGAAGCATGGAGTGGAGATATAGTATTCAATCACCATGTAACAGTTGTTTTTACTGAGAAATTGTACATATATATTTATAAGTAAATATATATTTATATATAAATACATATGTAAAACATTTATGTCTACTTTGCTAGCTGGGATCATTGCATCTCAGAAGGCTTAAGTGATTTCTCTCATGTTACAGAGCTAGTAAGTTTTTGAATCTATCATACTATAGCTCAACATGTCACAGTTTCTGAGTAATTAGGTTTCTGTGTCAGGTTCTGTGCATTTAAAAGTACTGTGGAATGTAAAAATAAATGAGCTTAGCCGGGCACCAGTGGCTCACGCTTAAAATCCTAGCTACTCAGGAGGCTGAGATCTGAGGACTGTGGTGCAAAGTCAGCCCTGGGCGGAAAAGCCAGAAGTGGAAGTATGGCTTAAGTGATAGAGCACAGCCTTGAGTGAAAAAGCTGAGGGCTAGCACCGGGCTCCTGCACTCCAGCCCCATACTGATGTAAAAATAAATAAACAACAAATACACATAAGATAAGAATGAACCTGTATTTTAACTAATTTTCTTAATATTACTTTCATAGTTTTGACAATTCGCTTTCAAGATAATTCACTGCCTTAATCTTATAATTATTCTCTTCCCTATTTTAATGATAAGATAATGTTACCAAGTTATTTTATGTCGAATAGATAATCTTTTTAACAGTTGTGAGATATGCCCTGTTATTACTCTAAATTAGTTATTTTGTTTGATGTAAAGACCAAAATTAGCTGGTTGCTTGTGGAAAAGTTGCCCTAGGCATTTAAATACCTAATTTACTTCTATAAAATAGATTGGACTGGATAGTTACAATGAATGACTTTGATTCTTGGATGCAAAGTCCAGTGGCTTGTGCTTCATGTTCCTGCTTGAATCTTCCAGCTGGAGAGTCTGGCTCAGCTGACACAGTTCGTGATCCTCGTGGCTTTGCAGTGAAGTTTTATACGGAGGATGGAAACTGGGATCTTGTTGGAAATAACACCCCCATTTTCTTCATCAGGGATGCCATCTTGGTAGGTGATAGAAGACTTTGTGCTCTACAAGTTGATTTGAATTGATCTAAAGTTTGAGGATAAACTGAGGGAAAAGTAGAATGAAGAGAATTTGGGTTGTTTGGACTGCCCTTTTAAATCTATTTGTCTGAACTTAATATCTTTTCATAAAATAAATTAATAATTATCACAATTATCACAGATTTGCCCTGGAGACACATAGAGGCAGAGAGAGAGATAGAGAGAGAGAGAGAGAGTGAGCGAGCGAGCGAGAGAGAGAGAGAGAGAGAGAGAGAATGATTTTCTTTAAAGGGATACTTTGAATATATTGGAAATACTTTAGGATATCTGAGGTACTACTTTTATATATTGAGTAAATTTATTGAGTAGACCTTGTTAGCTTAAAACACTAGGACTAGCTGAACACTGGTGGCTCATACTTGTATTCTTGGTTACTCAGGAGGCTGAGATCTGAAGATGGAGGTTCAAAGCCATCTAGGGTACGACAAATCATGAGACTCTTATCTCTAATTAACCACTGAAAAGCCTGAAGTGGAGATGTGTCTCCAATGTTAGAGTGCAAGCCTTAGGCAAAACAGCTAAAGGATAGCATACAGGTTCTTGAGTTCAAATCCTAGGGCTATGTTATTCAGAATTATAATCCATAAAGGAACAATAGACAATGTATCCTATAAGACACTGTACTAAATAATTCCTCTAAACTTAAATTTTGGATTCTCTCTATTTAGTTTCCATCCTTCATTCATAGCCAGAAGAGGAATCCTCAGACACACCTGAAGGATCCTGACATGGTTTGGGATTTCTGGAGCCTACGCCCTGAGTCTTTGCATCAGGTGAGGAACACTTCCAGCTTTCAATTTATTATAAAATATCCACTGGGATGTGATTGTTAATAGGCCTCATGATGTGCTTTCCAGTTTAGGCTGTTATATTTGAATTGGTTTCTGACTTTCCTTTGGGGATATTTCCTCAGATTTCTGATTATGAAGTGTTTTATAATGACTGATGTTTTTCATTCATAAACTTTAAATGAGGATACTAGAAACCTGGACACATTGCTGGAATATTTAGCCATATTAAAGATTAAACTTTCTAGTCTCAGTAAAGCTATATATTAGGAAATGAAGGAAAAGTAGTACCAAACTGGTTGGGTACTAAAATACAATTTGAATAACAAGTTAGGCTGTTTTTTGGATTAATTTCAGCTTTCTTTCTTAGAATTTTGAGTCATGATGTTAATGATTTATGTTTCATCACGCTTTAAAATTGTTTTGTGTATTGCTTGTTGTAGATGCAATAATCATGGTAACTCTTCCTGGTATATTGTTCCTGGTCTTGAAGGGATTTTCTAGAAATGGAGGAATGTTTTAAAAACATAGGATGTTTTGATTTAGATGGAAAGGAGTTCAGGCTTTGTATCTCTGTTCCTTAGGTTTCTTTCTTGTTCAGTGACCGAGGGATTCCAGATGGGCATCGGCACATGAATGGATATGGATCACATACTTTCAAGCTGGTTAATGCCAATAGAGAGGCAGTTTACTGCAAATTCCATTACAAGGTATATATTGCCTATGGGGCAGAGGGCACAAGGCTCCTACTACTCACTTCCCCTTACTTTTTTTGAAGAACCGAATAGAGATGAAGATTTTTCCCACCTTTCTCTTACATTCACTGGTAAGGATGTATAATGTAGATAGACTTGATCAGCACCATGAATGTATTATTGATCCCTCCCCCATCTCTTCCGATGCCATAGTTCTTTTAGGCAAAAACAAAAGGCATAACAAAAGGCAGAGTGCAGGGGTGGAGAGATATTATCTGAGCACAATTTCAGCAGTTCATTTGATCAGTTATGAAACAGAATTTAAAAAATAGTTTCAGCATTTCAGTGTATATCTCAAGCAAATGAAATCAGTATGTTTAAGAGACGTGTGTACTCAATGGACACACAATAAACACATTTACAACAGCCGAGAACTGGAAGTGATGTAACTGTCTATCCAGCTACTGAGTAGTTTGAGAATGTGGTTCATATACAACACAATAAAATTTAGCTACAGGAAAAAAAGAGTCTTATCATTATGTTAACATGGCTGAACTAGTGACCACTGTGTTAGGGAACTAAGCCAGGTACAGAAGGACACACAGCCCCACGACCGACAAAAAAAAAAAACAAAAACTATATAGAGCACTCAGAAGGACACACACTGCATGATCTCTCTTATGTGGAATATGAAAATTGATCTCACAAAAGTTAGCAGTAGACTGGTAATAAGAGGCTGTGGAGAGAAGAGTGGAGGAAGGGATGGGAAAGATAAGTTACAGTTAGACAAAAGGAGCCAGAAGTTGTAGTGTGCTCATGGCACAGTGTAAGTGATAACCTGTAGGTTACCACTGTATAATAGATATCTCAAGCTAGAAGAAAGGATTTTGAATATTTCACCATAGAGAAGTGACAAATATTGAGCTAAATATGTTTAAGTTGTTTATATAATGGATACATATATACAACTATCACGTTACCCAATTAATTTGTAGAAAATTTTCTATTTTTCTATGTCTGTTAAAAATAAATTTAATTAAAAATTACTTCATGAAGCAAAGGAAAGTCCTTTAGGTTTATCAATCTTTTGATTATTTTTATTTTATTTTATTTTTTTATTTTTATTTTTTAGTTTTTTTTTTATTGTAAAGATACTATACAGAGGGTTACAGATACATGAGTGAGGTAATGAGTACACTTCCTCTTGAACATTGTAGCCCCTCCATTGTTTTCCCCCTACCATCCCCTCCCTCCCTCCCTTCCCCGAAGTTCTTTTTTTTTTTTTTGATTGTGATTAAGTGATTACATAATTTCTAAGTCACAAGTTCATTCTAACTTTCCTGGAGCAAATTGTCTATCACAGTCTATAATATATAACAGTGTTCACATGTTATACACCATACATGTGATCAGCAGCATGGGGATATTTAGTAGTGGTTCAAACAGATGAGCAGGAGTTCTTTGTTTCTTAAGTCCTGTTAGTTTTGTCGTATCACCTAACATTTTGGATTTATCATCCACTTATCAGGGAGACCATGTACCGTTTGTCTCTTCGCTCTTGGCTTACCTCGCTCAACATGATTCCTTCTGCTCCATCCATTTCCCTGCAAATGCCATTATTTTGTCATTTCTAATGGCTGCATAATATTCCATTGTGTATAGATACCACAATTTTTGGATCCATTCATCTGTCATGGGGCATCTGGGTTGTTTCCATATCCTAGCTATTGTGATCAATCTTTTGATTATTTTTAAAGTATTTGATTTCCTGATTCAAAGAGTGAAGACTATAAAACTTAAGATATTGAACATACTAAGGGTAAGAGATGTCTAATTTAAACATGAAATGTGTAGATAGAATTTGCTTAATGTTCAAAAGAATCAGGATAAGGAAGTAAGACTTCTTATTAATAAATTTACGGCTATTAGTTTGAACAACAGAAATATTGTCATAAGACAAGTTCATTCTCTGGGTAGTATTACTTATAATACTTCAATAAATTTTGGTTAGGAGTTCAAGCCCCAGGACTGGAAAAAATTTTTTTTAATAACTTGGCCAATAAGTTTCAATTTGAGCTTCTTTCTTTTCATTCTGTAGACTGACCAGGGCATTAAAAACCTCTCTGTTGAAGATGCAGCAAGACTTTCCCAGGAAGATCCTGACTATGGCCTTCGAGATCTTTTCAATGCCATTGCTAAAGGCAACTATCCCTCCTGGACTTTCTACATCCAGGTCATGACCTTTAAGCAGGCAGAAACTTTTCCATTTAATCCATTTGATCTCACCAAGGTAAGTTAGACACAACTATATTCTTCTTTTTTTTGTTTTTGTTTTCTTCATTTTCAAAGAAGCATTTATTTACTCACAGGGCCCATGCTGCAGGCTCCTGAGGCACAGCCCGTTGCTCACTAGACAGCCCAGGTTGCAGAAAGTAGACAGGCCATGATAGTGGAAGAATTGCTGGCGGAGGGCACTGTACTTGGGGTCCTTCTCTTGCAGCTGGCAGTCGGGGTTGGGGCTCTGCTGGCTGCTGGATACCTCCCTGCCCAGGCCCCACTCCTTTTCCATGGCCTGCAGGGCCCACATGGCAGTCGTGGTGTGGGGCTCCAGCCAGCGGGCATTGATGGTGGCCAGCGTGAGGCTTAGAAGTAGTAGGCAGAGCTGGCTGGCCTCCCAGAATGTAAGCTCAACCCAGGCATGCTGAGGAGCCAAGATGCGAAGATTGGTGAAGGCACAGCCCATGGATATGTAAAAATAGAAAGGGAAGAGCTTGCTTTGCACAAGGCCGAAAGTATGTCAAGGAAGGTTTCGGGAGAGCAGGAAGCCTGAGGTGAAGGTCACCCACATTTGCATGCCCCGGGCACCTGGCAAGACCAGTAAGTACATGGATCA
Organism: Dipodomys ordii; assembly: GCF_000151885.1. Classification (NCBI taxonomy): domain Eukaryota; kingdom Metazoa; phylum Chordata; class Mammalia; order Rodentia; family Heteromyidae; genus Dipodomys; species Dipodomys ordii. Next base: position 12,203,339 of record NW_012267262.1, read on the forward strand.
CCTTAATCAGACCTCCTGGGTACCCGCCATCTTCCATCTTGCAGCCCTGGAGTCCTAAGGCGGAGCCGATCTGGGTCACAGGGGACCAGATCACCAGGACCACCGGGAATGGCTCAGTAGCTCAGGGCCGTGCTTTCCCGAGAAACACAATTATTTCATTCTTAAAGTCTTATCTGAACTAATTAAGAAATAATTCCACTTAAGTGTCCACAGTGGTGAGGCGCTCATAGATAAGTGGTTGTTTCTGGTAGCTTCTGAATGAGCGGCCTCCAGTATCTTGTTCCCATGCTTCTAGTCAGAAAGCTCACTGGAATCATGTTAGTGGCTGTATTTATTGCTAATGGCACAGAGTTCATTTTCTTCTTTGGAAAGATGATACTGGGGAATTGAAATTAGGATCTCATGATTGCTAGACAGGTGCTTTACCACTTGAGTGATACTCCCAGCTCTCTTTGCGGTAGTTATTTTTCAGAAAGTGTCTTGCATTTTTTTGCCCTTGTTAGCCCGGCTCGATATCCTTCCACCTACACTTCCATGGAGCATCTGAGATGACAGATGTATGCTACCACACTGCTTTTTTCTTGTGGTTAGGATGGGTTTTTTGAACCACGATCCTCCTAATCTCTGTCTCCCATCTAGCCCGAAGGGAATGAATTTTGAAAAGCTGATGAATTTTTGCTCTGGGGGAGTGCCAATATTTATCACTTACTGTTGTGAAAGATTCAGCTGATGATTTTGCTTGATGTTCTTAGCATGTTTTGGAGGCTAACAGTTATTGGCACTGGCCTGATTATATTTGAAAACTGGTGTTTTATGGGTCCCTTTAATGTCCCTCAGTTGTCTGATAACAGTAACTATGGCATTATTTTTAGATTTGGCCTCACCATGACTACCCTCTTATCCCAGTTGGCAAACTGGTCTTAAACCGAAATCCAGTCAATTACTTTGCCGAGGTGGAGCAGATAGCATTTGACCCAAGCAACATGCCACCTGGAATTGAGCCCAGCCCTGACAAAATGCTGCAGGTAAGTGTGGTGGGCTGCAATGGTCTGATACTACACACACACACACACACACACACACACACACACACACACACACACAATTACAGTGTGTAATAATCTATGCAAGGAATTAACTAGAACATTCCTTTGCACCTGGGAACTTAGTTCCTGTAGGACTCACTTGGATGAGCCATCCTTAGATGGATTGTTCCTTGAATTAACCAGTGGCAAACCAAGTTCTGCAGTAAAATCCTTATACATGTGAATGCATGAATATTTACTCTTCTGATTCTAACAAATTTTAATAATACAGTAGAAATGTCTGAGGAATTCTTAGGTAAAAGCATGGTTTGTTCAGTGTATAATTGACAGAATAGTGCTATGTGATTCTGGCACCTTGGTCAGCATACTTTATCCATTTTCTGTTCTGTGGAGATGCTTACATTTTTTTCTGTCTATGAAAGCAGATCTATGGAATATATATATATATATATATATATATATATATATATATATATATTTTTTTTTTTTTTTTCCCCTTAAGAGAATCAGGCTGGTCTAGAACTTGCTTTTCAACCCAGGGTAGCCTCATAGTCTTTGTTCTCTTGCTTCTTTGTCTTGTAAGTGCTGGAACTATAGGTATGCATCATGTGTCCAGCATCCATAGATGATTTTTTTATGAACCACATTTATACTGCAGTGAATTAGTCATCTATCTTGCCAGTGTTGCTAGGCTTTCAATATGTTTTAAATCACTTTCAAATATTCTCTGCCAAGAGTACAAAGAGTAGAAATTCTACTTTGGACCTAGAATCAATAGGCAAGGAATTGGCTTAATAATTACTGTGTAGATCAATCTTTTGTGTTTTTGGACTATGAACATGAAACAGAGGTTACAGATTATGCCTTCAATCAGACCACAGGGACTGAAGGTTCCTGCTTATGTAAGTTCTGACTCCTGGGCAGACTTTAATCTTTATGGAGGGTAAGCTAGTGTGTGTATGTGTGCTGGTACTAGGGCTTGAACTCAGGGTGTAAACACTGACCTTAGCTTTTTTCTTCAAGGATGGTACTCTACCACTTGAGCTACAGCTCTATTTCTGCCCTTTTGTGGTTCATTGGAGATAAGAGTCTCATGGACTTTCTTGCTCAGGTTGGCTTTCAGATCTCAGCCTCCCCTGAGTAGCTAGGATTACAGGTGTGAGCTACCAGTGTCCTGGTAGGTGTTAATTTTTTCTAATGGTGGTAGCAGAGTTTGAGCTCAGTGCCTTGTACTTGCCAAGCATGTGCTCTACTACTTGACCCATACTTCCAGTCCTTTTTACTTTTGTTATTCTTCAAATAGGGTCTCACATTTATGCCTGGGCTTGGCTGGACTGTGATCCTCCTATTTATATCCCCTACCCCTATATAGCTAGGATTAAAGAGGTACAAGGGCACTCAGGGTTTTTATTTATTTATTTATTTTATTTTATTTTTTACCAGAGACACATTTTATTGACAAAAACAAACACATACTCAACCTGAAAGGCTGGAAGGAAAATTTTCCAGCAAATGGACACCATGAACAGGCCACAGTAGAATTACTAACATAAGATAAAATAGAATTCAAATTGAAATTACTAGGAAGAGACATTCCTTATTGATAAAGGCAACTCTCCACTAGGAAGATATAACAATGCCCTGAATCCTGGAGCATCCCACTTCATCAACCAAATACTACTTAACCTAAAAACACATCTCAATACATTATTGTCATCCATGGATAGGTCATCTAGGAAAAACTCAATCAAGAAACTGCAGACCTAAATGTAGTTACATTGATCACCTAGCCTGACAGACATCTACAGACTATACATTCAGCGTCAAATACACATTCTTCGCAGCCCCAAAAGTTAAACTTAGAGCCCCAAAAGTTAAACACCCCCAAAAACAAATCCTCAAAGAAACAAGGTTTTTTAAAAAATTATTATTATTGGTTGAGATATTGTCTCACAAAACTTTCTGTCTCCTATATAGTGGGGAGCTCAACAGACATGAGCCGCCATTCCCAATTGTTCTCTATAGATTTATTTCATATGCTATCTGGGGCTTGAACTCTGAGCCTAGGTGCTGTCCTTGAGCTTTTTTTTTTCTTTTACTCAAAGCTACTGACCTACCACTTAGGCCACAGTTCTGCTCCCAGCTTTTTCATAGTTTCTTGGAAATACAAGTCTCATGTACTCCCTGCCTGGCCTGGCTTTGAACCATGGTCCTTAGATCTCTGCCTCCTGAGTAGCTAGGGTTATAGATGTAAGCTATCAGTGCCAGCTGTTTTGTATAGCCACACAGTAGGATGCATTGTTCAAGTGGGATTTGATGTGGGGAGCCTGTGGGGAGGACTGAAGTAACTCCTGAAAACAGCTAATGAGCCTGTTGCTTGGGCGGTAGCAATTGGTGTCTTAGTAGATAGAATTTTCACTTACTTTTTTTTGTTGTTGTTGGTCATGGTGCTTGGACTCAGGGCCTGAACACTCTCCCTGAGATCTTTTGCTCAAGGCAAGTGCTCTACCAGTTTGAGCCACAGCTCCATTTCCAGTTTTTGAGTGGCTAATTAGAGTCTTATGGGGATTTTTTTCTGCCTGGGCTGGCTTTGAACTGTGTTTCTTAGATCTCTGCCTCCTGAGTAGTTAGGATTACAAGCGTGAGCCACTGACACCTGGTTTTCTTTTACGTCCTAACAAAGTCATATTACTATGTTTTGAGACTTTACTCAAAGTGTCAAGCAAGACCATTAAGAAATGGGAAAAATAATTCAAGTCACAAGGGGAATGTCTCTGGAGTACTTGACAATGCTGGGATGGCCTTTCCTTATTCCCATACTCTGCAGTTAGAGAAGTTGGGTCATTTGCTCACATGGTAAGGAGGTGGCTTTGTCCTTAAGGCCCAGCAAGGAGGGATGGGACAAGGCCTGAGTAATGCCTAGCTTCAAGTTAGAGTCTGGGACTGGCCTCACTGTGCCCATTTCCCAACCTGTGGATCTTCACACATAAACAGGGTAGGTTGCTCAAGAAATACACAAAACTGGAAGGAAAGGATAGAGACTCCTGCCAGGAGCTGTTCACGGCTTGTTGGTACTTCTGTCTTTGTGATAGAGATGGAATCTAACATCTCAGTTAGATTCTAGCAAATCTATGTTGTAATTTAATACTTCCTTTAGAATAGGACTGCCTTATCATTTTTGGCCTAAGAGGTATTGTGGTGACATGTGAAGTTTATGGTTGCTCACCTGCATTAAAGATGTTCAATTAGGAAGAACTCATAAATGAGAAGAGCCTTGTTTTTGTTCAAGGAGGCTGGCCAGGGTTTCGTAGTGACTATGTGCTTTAAAGTTTAGGATAATATCAATGAGCCACCTCCTACTTCATGGGTAACTCACAGTCAGTGCCTGTGTATTTATTACTATAGGGTCGCCTTTTTTCCTATCCTGACACTCACCGTCACCGCCTGGGACCCAACTATCTTCAGATACCCGTGAACTGCCCCTACCGTGCTCGAGTTGCCAATTACCAGCGTGATGGCCCCATGTGCATGTATGACAATCAGGGTAGGTCTGGAGACATTGGGTGGAGGGCATGGAGGGTGTGGTGGGGGAGGGGTACCCAGCCACTGGTTTACAAACTGGCTCCGTGGAGCCTCCTGTATAGGGACAGTGCTCTACTGAGGCTGCAGGTGAACAGCCAAGGATGTCTGGTGCAGCAGTTAGTGTTTCAACTGCCTGGGAACCCCTCTTGTTTGCATCTATTTTAGGTAGTCTATTTAGAAAGGTCCCATCTCAGCTTCCATGTGCTGTCCATCCCCTAGTTAAAGGCAGGCAGAAAGACCTTGCATGTTAGGTGGAGTCGAGGATCTAACTTGGGAATTACACAGCATCCAATTCAGTCAGCAGGATGTATTCCCTTGGCAAGGCCAAGGCCAAGCTCATGTCTTCTCTTTCTTTTTGGCTTGCTGTTGAGGCCATGGAAAAGCAGGTCTAGCTAAAATTGGGAAGGAATAGAATGAGCTGGTGGGAGGGGAGAAGGGAGCTAGAGCGGAACCTAATTTACTTATATATATCAGCTGGTGAGATGGCACTCCTGCATTTTGATTTTCTTTTACAACTCATTTGTCAAATTTTTGAAGTTTTTTTCCTTTTAGTTGCTTTTTGGATGCTCTGTACAAATATAGCTCTGGATTTGATTTCTTATTCTAAGCAACTGAGCAGAATGTTTGATTGATTTTTTTTTAATATTCCACAATTTAATATGGTTCTTATTTTTTTAATATCCTAGATAAGACCCAAATTTCATTAATAGGCTACTTGTATAGATTCCTTAAGAAGTTTTTACTGATGCCTGCATTAAAACAAAATTTATTTATCTTTTTAAAAAATATAACTTTGTTGTTATTAAGAAGTTGTACAGAGGGGTTATAATTCCAAAGTTTATTTTTCTATGGTAAAAATAATATTTATACCCTAAATGGAATCTGGAAAATAGATGAGAAGAGAGAAATAATTCCTCAGGCCTAATACCCAAAGACACAACTTACATTTTGTTCTATTTCTTGCCATTCTTTTCTGTGAATATTTTTATATTTTTTACTACAATTTTGGCTACATACTTTTGTGCATTGCTCTTGTTACCATAACTGCTAAGCCTTTTAATATATTTAACAAATTTATGTGGCTTCTTTTCCTTCCCCTCCCTCCCTCCCTCCCTCCCTCCCTTCCTTCCTTTTTCTATGTTGGTACTGGGGCTTGAGCTTTTTCACTCAATGCTGGCTTTCACTTGAGGCACAGCTCCACTTCCAGCTTTCTGTTGGCTAAATGGAGATAAAACTCATGGATGTTCCTGCCCAGGCTACTTTGAACCAATATCTTCAGATCTCAGCCTCCTGGATATTTAGGCATGAGCTACTGGTACCTGACTTATGTGATTTCTAAACTCATTGTATTAGGTGGTTGCAGTGTTTCTCAACTTTTAGATTTATAAAGACTTGAATTGTTATTGTATATTTTATTGTGTTGTATTACTGCCTAAAGTAGTTGATATTACTGAGTCTGTTTTCTGCCATTTCTTATTTTTATTTATATTCCTTGATTCTTTTGTTATTGAGATTCTTGTCTATTTTGAGCTTCCTTAATAAGTAATTACCTTGTGTTTACTGTTACAGTGACATACTTAAGAATAGTCTAGTTAAGGATGCTTTTGACATACTGTACCTAGTATTGGAAGTAGAGCCTGTGGGCTGTGTTCCTGCAGCTCAATGAAAGAGTATGATTGTTCCTAGTAGTCAGTGCCTTGAAGACAGCTCCCACCATAAGTAAAGGTCAGCTTATTTGGAAATACAGTTTTTAAATTACTCAAATAGCTACATGCCAAAGAGCAAATTCTTAGTGTAGAAAACACTTTTTATGTAGACGTGATTGACCCAAGACAAATTTCTTGAGCTAATCACAGTGTTCCACAGTGGTCTGGGGTCTTCCCTCTACAACCCCACTTGCTGCCCCCTTACCCCCAGCTGGTGTGCTGGATAGCATCTCCTGATTGTCCAATGTGGGCACTCTGTTCTGCAGGGAGCCAGGTTGCATACAAACTACTCTATTTCGTGGCCACACTTGTAGGGGCCAAAGTGGAGTATAGTTTGTAAACTAAAGAGAAAGCCTCATAATTTATTCCAGAAGTCATAAAAATACTTGGGTTATATCTGTCACCACTTCTATAAGTCTAGATAAATGAGTGCTGACATATTACAAATAAAATATATTTTAAAAAAACACTCCCTTTTACCAGTTTGTAGAAGAATGTGAAGTTAGAATTTACTAGAGTTGTGTCATTACAGTGAAGTCAGATACCTGGAATCTTAGGAACATGTAACAAGCCTTGGATGAAGACAGACAGCCGAGTTTCTGTCTCATACCAGTGCTATTTCTGGGAGAGCTGACCGCAGTCTTGAGATTTGTTCTGTAATGGAAGGATGGGGCCCAAACGCCTCAGTTGCCCCCAACAGTTCTGAAACTCAGTGTTTGAATGGAACCCATTGAAATGAAACTCTCAGATGAAGTATGTGGTTGGATCTGATCTCAATGGCAGAAGATCAAACCTTTCTAAAAATTATTATCTTAATTTAAGTAGTTGTGCGAAGGAGTTACCATTCAATGGATCAGTTTATGAATATAATGAATCTTGATCCATGTTACCTCTCTCATCATTCTCCTCTATCTCTCCCAATTTAGCCCTTCCCCTCATTTTTCTTAACTTCGTATTGAATACTATGACTGAATTCTCCCTTCCCCTCCCTCTCTTCATTCAGAACAGACAAATGAAGAGGAAACCTTTTAAAACTGTCTTGACAGCTGATGGCTCACGCCTGTAATCCTAGCTATTCAGGAGGCTGAGATCTGAGGATTGAGGTTTGAAGCCAGTTTAGGCAGACAAATATGAGAAACTCTTATCTCTGATTAACCAGCAAAATCTGCGAGTAGAGGGGTGTCTCAAGTGTTAGTTAGAGTGCCAGTCTTGAGCAAAATAGCTCAGCCCCCACGTTCAAGCCTCATTACCAGCACACACAAACAACGAACCCTCTTCACCCTGTTCCGTGGCATCAAGTGACTTGGTGACCTGGGACATGTTGAGAAGCCTTTGAGAGGGCCTCATGCAGCCGCAGAGTGACACAGCCCATGGGAGCATTTAAAGATGGCAGCCTGAGCTGAGACTTTTCCATTACTGTGTCTAAACCTAGAAGGTGAAAATGTGCCAGTGTGTGGCATGTGTATTGCTGCCTACCTGTGTATCCTTTGAATTTGCTTCTCTCCACATTGATAATTTGCTCCTCTGTCTTCCTAAGTGACTCTGTGGTTTTCTTTGAAGGTGGTGCTCCAAACTACTACCCCAACAGCTTCAGTGCTCCTCAGGAGCAGGGGTCGGCTCTGGAGCACAACACCCAGTGCTCTATGGACGTGAAGCGCTTCAACAGTGCCAATGAAGATAATGTCACTCAGGTAATGGCTTCCTGGACTGTGGTGGAGGTTGCTGGATAATTCCTTTTGTCAGTTCTTGTTCTCCTCTTCCCTTCCTTTAAAGTGTCTTTGAAAAGACCTACCTCCATGAGTAAATCAGGCCCTTTATTGGATGAAGTCAAAGAATTGTGTCATCCTATCCTTTCCTTTCAAGATGTGGAGCTTTTAGTCGCCTGCGGCTCAGGCCTATATCCTAGTTACTCAAGAGCTTGAGATCTGAAGATGGAGATTCAAAGCCAGCTCAGGCAGCAAAGTCTAGGACACTCTTAACTCCAGTCAATAACACCCGCCCCCTAAACCTGAGCCAAACAAACAAAAATTGGAAGTGTGGCTGTGGCTCAAGTGGTAGGGCATCATTAGCCTTGAGTGATAAACCTAAGGGACAGTGCCCAGGCCCTGAATTCAAACCCCAGGATTGGCAAAAAGACAAAAGAATGTGGAGATTCCTCTGAGTTCCTCTGACCTTTATTGAATGGATACTGTAGGGGTTGTTGGGGAATTTGATCTGGGAAACTGGGAAGTTCCTCATCCTTACAGGCACATCTAAGCATCTGGGCACAGTAGCCCTGATCCCAGGGTATCAGTGGAGAGAGTGGGGATGTAGCTCAACAGTAGATTGCTTGCCTGGCATGTAGGTCTTGGGTTCAATTGCTGCATTGTAAAAATCCAAAACGAAAGAAAACAACATAAGTGTAGGCTCCTCAGCAGCAAGAGTGTGCGTGGTCCTACCTCTTAGCTCTTGCTGCAGGTGACCCAGCTGCATTCCATCTGTTGATTCCACTTCCCAAATGCTAATCCATCATTCCCACGGAGGCTCCTCATTGTTCTTCCCTCTGCCTGCCTTCTCTCAGGCCATGCCCATGGCCTAACTCTCCTTTATGGCTTATTATTACCCTTTCCTGTTTTAGTTGCCTTTCACTCTTCTCTTCGTTTTTCTGTCTCAGATGTGAACTGGCTGATCCTTGCAGGTTGCAGGCTGGGACTTTGGTCCACCTACAGTTAACCCAGGTCAAGTGCTCATCCATTTTGCAGGCACCACGAGCATTGATAGGTCCTGTGTAATGTATACCACCTGCAATAGCAGAATCAAGTTAGAAGTGTAGTCACACACAAGGATGAGGAGGGTTTGGCTTTCAAACCATGTAAATCCCAAGCAATCATAGGATCTGGCTCAGCCAAGACAACTACAGGTGGGTGCCTTTTTCATAGCAGGATAAACATCCATACCAGTTACATCATATACCAGTGGCCTTTGAAGAAAAAGGCTTCCTCACCTCTGCGGGTTCTGTGTGGTAGTCTCTGCTGAATTTAGTATTTATGGCAGATTACAACCTACTTCTAGTGTCTCAAGTTACAAGTGTGGATTCCATGTAACTATACTTGAATGCATGAATTAATTTACCATGATGGTATCTTTGGAAAAATTTATGTGTGTATGTGTATGAGTGTGTGTGTGTGTGTGTGTGTGTATGTGTTCATGTATAGCATTTTACTGTAGGATATTAGCCATAATTAGATGAAGTTAAAATAGATCCTACAGGCTGTTTATAAAACTGCCTTGGTTGTAGTGATGCAGGTGGTACTGTGAATTAAAGCAGTCTCCTTGTCTACCAAAGAGTTTTGTTGTGAGGTCAAGTTAGGTACTAAATCAGCCCATCTAACTCCTATAACATGAGGGTATACTTCCACATGAAAAGTTACTGTAGGATCCTTATTTTGTCGAGTTTTTTTTTTAAATCCCTACATAGGAGTCATCATCATGAGCCTGTTGTGGGTTCACAGCATAAATGTGTATTATAAGAGCCAATGCAAAATACATAAGAAGGCTCAGATTTATTTCCTTAGTGATGATTTACCTGGACTTGCACATCTGTCTGTGGAAGACTTGCTCGATACACACCTGTCCTGTAGTGGAGAACACTGGAAATCGAGATAAAACACAGGAAACATTTGGTTGTTGAAGTCTTTGGAGAACTAACGAAGTATGGATTTAAGAGACCAAAGGGATTCAAAAAAGAAATTACACACACACACACACACACACACACACACACACACACACAGCAAGGCAAGCCTGACACTGGTTACGCTGTCAGACTCATTTATTATTAGGCAAGCACTTTTCAAGAAGCTGAGCAGAGTTTCTAGCCATTTCATGAGCTGGAAGGACAAACTTGGAGTGCAGAGTATGCCAAAGAAGCGGCCCCTAGTTACTGCCCATGTTCCAGTGGAATCCTTGCTTCTATCGGATGGATTACAAATTAGGGTATCCATAACCCCTTCCTCAGGCTTGTTTGGTTAATTTACTTGAGCGGCTGACAGAAGTCAGGGCATCATGCTCACCAGTGTACAAAGGATACAAGTGGATCCTTGCATAGGACAAGGTTTGGAAGAAGGGGAGCAGAGTTCCTAGGCCTTCTCTGGGAGTGCCATACTTCAGGAATCTTCCTGTGTTTGGCTATCTGAAAGATCTGTAAACCTTCCTTTGGTTTTTTTAAAAAAAATATTAAGACTTTATTGTATAGGCAATGCAAACAGGCTTGGAGAAACCAAGTCCAGCCTATCTGTCCAGAATTCTTGCTAGTGAGCCTTTCTGTGGGGTGTCCCACCCTCCAGGGTGTGGGCAGGACCTCTGTGGAATGAGGAGGGTATTACCATCTACTCTCCCACAAGGAGAAAACCCAGAATTTCTTTATGACAGGCTAGAAGACAGAAAAGGTGATAAAGATTAGAGTTCCTATGACCTGTGTCAAGGAAGAGGAATTCTAGTTTCTGCGGTCTGTCTTGAGGGGGGCGTTTTAAGCAGGGTGTGGATGAAACAACAACAACAAAATGTCATAATTTCATAAGTGATCTCTCTCCATGCTAACTACCTGGCAGAAGCAAACACAAATTGTCTTTGGTAGAAAAGAGAACCTAAGATTACATGTAAACTATTTCATATGTAAATTTACATATTTCATATGTAAAGCCAGCTCGGGCTGGCTTTGAACCATGATCCTCAGATCTCAGTCTCCTGAGTAGCTAGGATTACAGGCGTGAGCCACCAGCACCCAGCTGCAATAAAGCTATTTTATGGATGAATCTTACAAACACGATAGCAATAAAAAAGGCCAGACAGAAAAATTATGGACTGTATGATAACCAAAATATATTTATGGTATTGAGGTCTAAAACATTTTCTCTGAGGAGAAGAGTGTACACAGTGACTGGGAGGGGCCCTGGTAAGGGGAACTTCTGAGCTGAGGGTGTTGTTACCTGTTGATTGAGTGGTTGAAACAGGGTTGTGTCTACTGAGGAATCATGTTTTGAGTACTTAACTGTGTCTCTTTGTACTGCTATTTCATTGAAAGCTTATTACTTTAATTGTTATAAAGACCACATTTAATAAGTTGTTCACAAAAGCTGAGGATGTAGTTCAGAGGTAGAGTGTGCACCTAGCATACACAAGCCCCGGGTTCAATTCCCAGCACCACAGGAAAAGAAAGTTCCTGGGAATTGGTAGCTGGTTCTCATGACAAGCCGGTCATAGTGCAACACTGGAGATATTTTTTAAAAAAATCCCTTTTAGTCCAGAATGGAAGACAGGTGACACAGATACTTTTTTTTTTTATTCCCTACATCAATATACTTGATTAAATATTTTGAAAAAGAAGTGGTGTTGTGGCTCAAAGTGATAGAGTACTGGCCTTGAGCAGAAGAGCTCAGGGACAGTGCCTAGACCCTGAGTTAGAGCCCCACTACTAACAAAAAAATATTTTGAAAAAGATGATGCAGTGCAGATAAAAGTTACATTACCTCCAAGTTCCAGAAAGAAAATGGAGTCACAGTTTCCACTGGGGGTGAAGAGAACTGTTTTGCCCCATCGGGTGATTTAATGCCTCAGGAGGTTTAAGAGTTAAATCTTTGGATCCATGTGTTATAGCACTGGACTCTCTGTCTCTCTATCTCTGTATTTCTCTGTCTGTTTCTCTGTTTGTCTCTCTATTTCTTTCTCTCCCTTGTTGGAACTCAGGGTCTCAGTGTTGTCTCTTACCTCTTTTGCTCAACATTCATGTTCTATCACTTGAGCCACAGCTCTACTTTTGGCTTTTTACTGGTTAGTTGGAGATAAGAATCTCACAGACTTTCTTGCCCTAGCTGGCTTCAACTCTTGAACTTTAGATCTCAGTCTCGTGAGTAGCTAGGATTATATGCATATGCCACCCATCCCTTGACAAAGTGGTGAGGGCCAGGAAAGGCCACCCCAATGCAGAGACTAGTATGAGAATTCAGCTTTGAATCCAGTGTGATGGAAACCATCAGTGCTGAGAATCTGCACTCTTCTTCCACCCAAAAGGTCCTGATCCAAGGTACACATAAAGCAGTGGACCTTCCTAGGCCTTGGTAGAGATGATAAGATAATCACCACATGATGATGTTATTTCAAATAGGGCACATCTTGTGTCCTGTGTAAGAAAATTCCTTTGAAGACATATCACAGGGACACATTACAATATGTACAAGCAAATCCAATGCTCTGAGACATGTCATAGATAGAGAGATGCATTATACATGGGATAATCTGAAATAAGCATGGGTACAATTTGAAGGAGGACAAAAATGAGTATTATGTATAAGACAAAAATAGAATATGAGAGGAAAAAATAAGGTAGATTTGGAACACAACCAAATCTAGAAAGAAAAAAAATGTAGTCTTGGATAAAAATTCCACAGATATACTCAATGGTTGCTTAATGTTAAGTACAGCTGAAGAGACAACTAGTGAGTTGGAGCTAGATGTGAGGAAGTTTTCAAATACTATTCAAAGTCTGATTTTTAAAACTTTGCTATCAGATTTAAACTTTGCTGCAAATTTAAAAAAATGTAATTGCACCCTGATAACTTAGAAAAGTGATGCTTATTGCAATACTTTATGGATTTATCATGGGATAACAAGATATTATTGGACCTTATAAATACATTAGTAGAATAGTATGTAGAAGAGAACTTGATATATTATAGGTAGTTGACTCTATAAACATTTTTTTTTTGGGTCCGGCCATGGGGCCTGAACTCTGGGCCTGGGCGCTGTCCCTCAGCTCTTCAGCTAAAGGCTAACACTCTACCACTTGAGCCACAGCACCACTTCTGGCTTTTTTTTTCTGCTTATGTGGTGCTGAGGAATTGAACCCAGGGCCTCATGCATGCAAGCGCTCTACCGCTGAGCCACCTTCCCAGCCCCTCCGTAAACATTTTTGAAATGAATAAATGAAATGTTAGAGTAAAATCATTTCTACAACTCAGGTTTCTGAATTTAGCAGAGGCCACTAGCCCTCATATACCTGGCAGTAAGCTCCTATCTATTGTTATTGGCATGCATTTTGGAGGTAATCCCAATAATCTAAGCAGTTTATCACTATTAATATCGGTCTTGTTTAACAAATCTTGGCTTCTGAATAATTAAAGATCGAAATTAATATAAATGAATTAATTAAAATTCCCTATTTCTGGGTGAATTCATCAAAGGTTGGATTATGCTAAATTTACATCGAAAGGAGTTTGCTCATTCTGAACTTGTCAGTATTAAAAATGTGGTAAGGTATTTAATTCTGCTTATAAGAAATTTATAAACACTGACTGCAAAGAATATTATTTGAAAGCAGTTAGGAGCTATTTCCAAAAGTGAATGCAAGACAAAAAGTGAAACACTCAACATGTGTGAGTTTAAATTCTTCAATTAAAAAAATGATGACTCATCCATTTCAAAAGTAACATTTGGGGTCAGTTCTGCTTGTGATAAATGGGTTATTTGATTCTTCACCCTCTCCTATTGCTGGGCAGGTGAGGGATTTCTATACGAAAGTGCTAAGTGAGGAGGAGAGGAAGCGCCTGTGTGAGAACATTGCTGGTCATCTGAAAGATGCACAACTTTTCATCCAGAAGAAAGCGGTGAGTTAGTCTTGGTGTACTGAAGGGTGACACCTGCTGGCACAAGAAAATAATGCAGAACTATCTTGCAAGGGAGAAAACTTACAAAGTGAGTTGTCATTGCTATTTTACTTGAGCTAAAAGAATCTCCCCTCCCCTCCCCTCCCTACCCCTTCCTTCTCCTCTATTCCCCTCCTTCTAAGAATCTCTGCTCAGCCTCTGATTGATTTCTCTTCATGTTTTGTCTGGTATAGTATATTTGCTGATCTTAACCATTTTCCATGTGTAATAATTTAGTTGGGTTCAGGGTAGATTCTCTCCTGTGTTATCTAATTCCATTTCTGTGCAAGATCGTAAGTGTGTGATATGAAAATATGGCTCTGCTACGGTTGTGCTTAAGGTTTCGATGATAAAAAATAGTAACTGGAAATTTGTGACTTGAAGACTGCCTACAGTCTTAATATTATGACACCTTGACCCTCATTCAGACACAACTTTGCCTAGTTTCTGGGGGCAGGAGGGTGGGGGAGAACTGAACTGAGCTGCTCTAACAAGGTGAGATGAACATTTTCCATAGAGGCCTGGGGTGATTCTGATGGCCTCTCACTGAGCTATGCGAAACCCTTTGATTCTGGTTTTCTGGCATGCAATAGGCATGCACATTTGGTAAAGCTAGGAATCCTTTTATATCCTGGTGCCTTGTTGTAACTTTTCTGTTTAAGGGCGTGAGTGAAGGGTGTGCGGATAGCCTGATGGTGCTCAGTGACATATGCAGAGTAGGTTGTAACTAGAAGAATGGTTAAAACAGCTTATAAGTGGCAGAACTGGGCTCAGGGCCTTGGAGGGGTTCTCTTGCATGGGCTTCCTGTAGGCTGGTGATGCCATCTCCTGCTGCTGGGCCTCAGCCAATGTCAGGGATTCCAGCCTGACATCAGTGGTGTGGCCCAGCACTACCAGTGTCAGCTCTTCACAAGTAACTGCAACTCATCCCACGTGTGCTTTTCTCATTAATATTCTATGAAGTTGATTGCGAGTGTTGCATTTGGCCCCTCCCTTCCCCAACAAGCAATTCTCTGATTCTCTGACAATAACTGGGTGTTTTGCAGTTCATTCAGCTCTGACAGTAATCCCTGGAATTAGTGTCAGAACCCCCAGATAGAGGATTCAGCAACTTTATAAGATTGCTCCCACTTTAGATGCCAGATGAGATATTCCAGCTATCCAAGTGTGGACTCAGATTCAGGAGTCCTTGAGCTCCCAGATTTCATAGTGGATTAGAATGGCTCATGGAAATCACTTTATTTGGGACTGCCCATTTGTTATAAAGAATACAACTCAGGAAATTAGTTGAATCAATGGAATGGAATGAGTTGAATGAACAGAATAGAAGAGAGGTGAGTAGGAAGGGCTTCTCACACCAAGAAGTGCCCTGATCCTTGTGGTATGGGGTCTTATGGAGGTCTCACCACAGAGGATGGCTGATCATATCATTGGCCATAGCTGATTCAACCCAGTCTCCAGTTCCTCTGTCTTCCCTGGAAATCCACCAGTGAGACTGGAGGTTCCAACCTTTTAGACACACGCTTGCTGTTTTTGGCACCAGCTCTAGGTCCTCCATGAGTCATCTCAGTAGCACAAGAAGACAGGAAGTTTTGAGGGCCTCCTAGGACAAAGACCAAATATTGACTCTTTTATATGATAGACACATAGGCACATTGTTTTGCTCACTTAGGGGGAGAGACACTATAGCTCAGGTAAGTTAAGTGACTTACCCAAGGTCGCTCAGCCACTCATGGTAGATTTTTATCTCCAGATCCCCAAGTCTTTCTTCAAAATGTGCTTGATAAATACCAAGTGGGACAGCCTCCAATGGAGGAAACTCAGAGACAGAGACACTGGGAGTTCATAGGGGCTGGGCCACACTTACTTTGTGCTTCTAATGTTCCAGGTGAAGAACTTCACTGATGTCCACCCTGACTATGGGGCCCGAATCCAGGTTCTTTTGGACAAGTACAATACTGAGAAGTCTAAGGTGAGCCCAGCCCGGCTCAGCTGTGGCAGGGGATGTGTAGATGGAAAAGATGTACTTCGGTTTCCCTTGAGCATTGTTCTCTTCAGGGATCATTCCTTATAACTCATAACTTTTCCCTTCCCCTCTTCCCCTCCCTTCCCTTCTCCTCCCTGCCCCTTCCCTTCTTTTTCCTTCCTTCACTGGGGTTTGAATTCAGGGCCCCGGTACTATCCCTTAGCTTTTTTCACTCAAGGATGGTACTCTACCACTTGAGCCACATTTCCATTTCTAGCTTTTCGGTGGTTAACTGGAGACAAGAGTCACAGGGATTTTCCTGCCTGGTCTGGCTTCAAATAGAGATCCTTAGATATGAGCCTTTTGAGTAGTCAGGATCATAAGTGTGAGCTACTGATGCCAGCCTAATAGATTTTTTTTTGGGGTGTCTGGTAGTGGGGCCTGTACTCTGGGTCTGGGCACTGTCCCTCTTGAGCTCTTCAGCTCAAGGCTAATGCTCTTCCACTTGAGCCACAGCACCACTTTCTGGCTTTTTTCTTCTTGCGTATGTGGTGCTAAGGAATCGAACCCAGGGCCTCATGCATGCAAGGCAAGCGCTCTACCACTGAGCCACCTTCCCAGCCCTTAATAGATTTTTTTTTTAAACAGCCATTGAGAAATTCATTTGAGATATGAAGAACATCTTTACAAAATTTTTGCTCTGGACAATGTAAAACTGCTTACAGTGAATGACTTTTGAATTCTTATTTTTATTTGTGTTCAAATTAAAGTGAAGATCAATCGTAAGTTACTGCCCATGAGTTCATTGGCCTGCTGCTAGCTTGTTTGTTTTTTGTTTTCTGTTTTATCTTTACACAGAACGCCATTCACACCTATACACAGGTGGGGTCTCACTTGGCTGCAAAGGAGAAATCTAACTTGTGAGCTCTGGGCCTCCTGGCAGAACCTCGCCTGGGAAAAGCACAACTTTCACCTGTCATCTGATCACCACTGGTTGGAAGGTTCTTCAGTGCTAAGATGCACACCTGAAAGCTAATGTCTTTAAAATGATAATCCAGATTTCTCTAGCAATACTTTTAATGCTGTTTCCCTAGGGGAAATTAAAGGTTAGGGCTTACAGATCATTTAACTAGTTGCACATGGAAGTTGGTTGGATTATTCATTTAAAATGACTAGTAGGAAAGTTTCTAGTCAGAGATATGATTTTGTTTGATTAAAAAGAAACTTGGTGAAATCAGTAAGTCTGCCTATCACCTCATGGCCTATTATATAAAAATGACTATAATTATCTGAGAAAAGATAAAAATGATCCATTCAAAAATTTTTATTTTTCTAAGGTCCTTATAGGAAAAACACAATGTATCTGTCAGTGTCTGTAGGAAAAGAAAACAAACTTAGACCATGATAGTTTGATGTTTATTCCTATTTGTAATGATCAGATTTTTTTTCTCACTTGAACTTGCATTTATGCTAACACAGCATCCTTCTCGATATGATTGCTTACATTTTTACAATAAAATAATCTGTATGTAAGAAGAGAAGAATGGTGTTTGATTTCTTTTGGCTTCATATATACTTTGGAATGTGATTGTCTGTGTTAGTTGTTTACCCTTAAATATGAAAGGGCTGATGTAACCAGTTACTGTGTTAAGTAGTCTTCCAAACAGCCTTCTGGAACACTTAGGAAATAGCACATGTCCTAACTTTGAACACCACTTATATCTCTTATCTGTAAGCTAAATTACTTCTTGGGAGTTTAAAAATAACCCTTCATAACCCCAGTTACTTTCTCCTTCTCCTCCTCCTCCTCCTCCTTGTTCTCCTCCCCCTTCTCCTTTTCCTCCTTTTCTTCTTCCCCTCCTCCTCTTCTTCCTCTTCTTCTTCCACTTCCTCCTCTTCCTCCTTTTCTTCTTCTTCCCCTCCTCCTCCTCCCTCCTCCTTTTGTTTTTTAGGTCATGGGGCTGGAATTCTGGGCCTGGGTGCTGTCCCTGAGCTCTTCAGCTCAAGGCGAGTGCTCTACACTTGAGCCACAGTGCTATGCCAGTTTCCTGGTGGTTAATTAGAGATAAGAGTCTCAAGGACTTTCCTGCCCAGGCTGGCATTGAGCTTCGATCCTCAGATCTCAGCCTCCTGAGTAGCTACGATTACAGATGTGAGCCACTGGCACCAGGCTCAGTTACTTTCTTATTTAAAAAAAAAATCCTATTTGCCTCTTGTTCTTGAAAATCACGTGGAAGACTTTAAGGGTGAATTCTGAACTCTAAATGAAAATACCTTTTGGTTGCAAATCCTCTTCCTACCTTCATTTCCAAAATTAGTTTGAATTCACTCATAATCCCAGCACTTGGGAGGCAGAAGCATGAGGTTCTCAAATTTGAGGCCAGCCTCAAATTACATAGCAAGTTCAAGACCAGCTAGAGTAACATAGTGAGACTCTGTCTCAAAACAACAACAAAAATAAACCCCAACTAATCAGTGGCTGGGGATGTAGTTCAGTGGTAGGGCATTTGCCTAGCATGCACAAGCCCCAGTACTACAAAACAATAAAGATAAACATGATTTGTGCTAACTCTCAACTTCCTGAGATGTGACCTTTACAAAACTACGAGGCCACTAGCAGATAGATAAAAATTCTTATTTTTTTACTGCCAACTTCTTGGCTCTCCTGTCAAACTATCCTACCTAAATTCTTCCTGCATTTCAGGACGTTGTGACTGTTCTGCTTTCAGACATAGGAATTAAATTTATGTACTTGTGCTCAATAGTGAATTCCCAATTGTGAATGAATAGCATATCATTCTAAAAATTGACCTTTTTTTGGTACTGGGACTTGAACGCAGGGCTTCACAATCTCATTTGATTATTTTCCTCAAGAATTGCACTCTATTACTTGAGCCACACCTCCATTTCTGTTGTTGTTGTTGTTGTTGTTGGTGGTGGTGGTGGTGGTTAATTGGAGGTGAGAATCTGTAAGATTTGTGTGACCAGGCTGGCTTCAAATCAGGATCCACAAATCTCAGCCTCCTGATTATAGGCATGAGACACTAGGATCCAGCTATACTTCTGATGTTTAAAAATCTATACTTAGGCTGGGAAGGTAGCTCAGTGGTAGAGTACTTGTCTTGCATGCATGAGGCCCTGGGTTTGATTCCTTAGCACCACGTAAGCAGAAAAAGCTGGATGTGGTGCTGTGGCTAAAGTGGTAGAGTGCTAGCCTTGAGCTGAGGAGCTGAGGGACAGCACCCAGGCCCAGAGTTCAGGTTCCATGACCGGAAAAAAAAAGAAAAAAAGAGAAAGAAACAAACAACCCCCCCCCCCCGCACTTATAACTTGTTCTTCTAAAAGGTGCACACCATATGGGCTTTGAGAAACACTGCAAAGTATCACCTGACTAGTTTCAGAGTAAAGGTCAGGATTTTGGTGAAAATGGTTTACTTTGGGGTTGAGCATGTAGCTTAATAATAGAGTACTAGTCTAGTAAGTGTGAGACATTGGGTTAATGCTTGACATTGAAAAACGAGCAAAAAATAGACACATTTATCTTTCTGTGACAAAGAGCATTGCTGCTTTGTAATGTGTCAGAAGAAATGAACTTTTAGGGACTTGTTAGAACATTCTGGGAGAAAAGCCTCAAAAGACTGCTTGGGCCATTTCTTTACCTCTTGGTTCCTGGCTTGTCTACAGGGCAAAAGGCCAAATTCCACCTTAAACTCTTTGATAAGACAACTGAAGACTTTTAAACCCCTTTTAGAGCTTTGAAAGATGTGAAAGGTTAATGTGAATGAACTCAGAAGGTTCTCTAAATCTCTGAAGTTATGAAAAACTCAGAACAATGACCTCTGAAGACATAGTAAGTTTGCTAGGGAAAGTGTATTGCAAATACTTATTACAGAGAAGTATTTAACTTGTCTTATTTAACTTTTAGATCAGTGAGGTTTGCATATGTCTGTTGTTTTTACTTTTTGTTATTTTGGTTCAGTATTGTTTCCTAAAATGTAACAGTTTGAATAAGCCTTTGTATTTCAGTCCTTTCATAAACTGTATTATAGAGCTATATGCTTAACTGCTTTAAAGACTGTGGAGGGCAGACTGACGTGTGATAGTCCCTACTCCCGTGTCCCAAATCCTGAAATTTGTGAATGTAATCTTTTTGGGAGAATTTGGCAGCTCAAGATAAGATCACCCTGTTCCTCCAGGTGCAGAAAGAAGTGTCTTAAGAGATCGAATGGGAGAAGGAAGAGCAAGCTGTGGTTATGGCTGCTAAGATTGGCCTTTTGCAGCCACAGGCCAAGGAACACCTGGCTCCAAAGGCTGGAAGAAGCAAAGGTGCTTTCTCAGAGCCTCAGGTGGAAGTGGGGCTCTGGCAATACTTTGACTTCAGACCTCTAGCCTCTAGTGCTGAGAAAATACTTTTTCCCCCTCTCTCTAGTATTAGAGCATGAACTTATAGCCTAGGCACTGTCCCTTAGCTTTTCACTCAAGGTTAGCATTCAACCACTTGAGCCACAGCCCCACTTCGAACTTTTTGTTAGTTAACTGGAAATATGAGTCTTGGATTTGTCTGCCCAGGTTGGCTTCAGACTGCAATCTTCACATCTCAGCCTTCTGAGTAGTTAGGATTATAAGCATGAATCACAAGTCCCCAGACATGTTAAAAAAAATGTAAACCTGATGTCTAAATAGTAAAATTTAACTCCCAAGTAAGAAATAAAACACAACCTCAAAACAACAGGCAAATAAATAAACACCTGCTATGTGCATCTAACAGAAACACATGCCAGTTACAGCAGCCCCTGGGCTCCATTTGATGATGGAAACCCTGTTTTATGATATCAAAAGTGGTGGATAAGACAGTTCCATGTATTTCTTACATGATCTGAGGTTCGGGAAAAAAACTTCCGTTTCCCACTTTCTAGGAAATGAGTTATCAAAGGCTGATAATACTTAGCTGAGCCTGCCACTCTGAGTGGAACAACACAGAGACACATGTATATGTTAAATATTTTATTCACATTGTTTTACAAACTATATCCACCTGGAAAACACATGAATCCAAAAATAGATTATTTTACAGTAATTCACATTTTTTTTTAAAACAAGTCACTTTAGAAGTTAAACTCTAAGCATGGAGGTCTGCAGCTTGGGATTGTGGCTCAGTGTCTCATCACTGGACAATCTCAGCTCTGGTGAAGTCCAAGTTCCAGGGCCAGTCCATCAGGTTGTAACATACCGGCAACCGATGAGAAAGTATCAGTGCAGACTCTAACTTGTGAATATTTATTGGTATAATTCACTGTTGCCATTTTGGTAAAGGAAATAGGTTTTTGAGCTTGAGTATATACCAGGCAAAAAGACAAAACAAGAGACTCACATTTAATTGGCCATCACAGGGTGTTGAGGCATTTCCAGCTTTAGAAAGATTTAACATCTTGACCCCAGACAGAATCAATGGGTTCTGATTTTTATAGTTTTGATGGCTTGAATCAAAGAAACAGAAGTGATTTGGAAATTGAGGCAAGTGTCTGTTGACCAGCTCTTTGCATGTTCAATGCCAGCCACCAGTTAGGAGGAATAGGGGAGGGAAATATCAGTAATAATTCATAATGGGACTAATTGTAAGAGTGGAACTTGAGAAGCAATAGGAATTTTGCTAAGTGGTCCAAAAGACGTTCTGGTTAAGAAACTTAATAGTAACCTAGGCTAAATTCATTTTGATCCCAATTTAATGGCTTAGCTCTTATTAAGAAACTCATCTATGGAATTTAACTGTGATGATTTAAAAATCTAAAGCACACATATCTTACATCTTACCCTCTTTTACTATAAACTACAAACTAATCATGATTTCTGTTTTTCTTTTTGAGCTGCCTCAGTTAATACCTGAAAACCTTTGAACTTTGGAAATCAGAGGACTGGACATGCCTCTAATGAGAATTAGATCCTATCCTTTGGACAGCACCAGATAGCTACTGTGGCTCTGAACACTTCATTAGGGAAAAATAATCAAGTTACCATAAGAGACCACCCCTTCCTCCCTTTGGAGTGAAGAAGATTTCATGAGTTCCTAAAATCTCCCCCAAGTAGATGACTGAATCGAAATGTATGCTGAGATGAGATGTGGAGAAATTTTATCAGCACATTTGCAGGCTTTTTTTTTTATAAAAACTTTCCAATGTCAATTGCATTCCAATTTATGAAAAGACAATAATCCATAAAATGCTCTCGGTGCCCAGAACAGATCACAGCTTATCTTCTTGCCAACCATGTGCATTTTTTCCAAATTTATACACTAACCTTCGGTCAACCCGCTCCAGGATTCCTGTTTTATAGTAGTATCTGAAAACAAATAGAAGAGAACTTTGGGGAGAGTTTGTACCCTAGGAAAACAACAGAACACAAATACATTCTCTTCACTCCTCTCAGATGACAAAGCTGGGCTTTGGCTCTCCTTGCATTTTTACACTGTCTTATCAACTTACATTTAAACCTGTCCCAGATATCTAGAAGACTGAACATTACCATGTTCCATTTAGAATGTGTGTGTGTGTGTGTGTGTGAGAGAGAGAGAGAGAGAGAGAGAGAGAGAGAGAAAGAGAGAGAGAGAGGAAGAGACAAAGTAGGGGGAGAGAGAGGGAGAGGGAGAAAGAGACAAAGTAGGGGGGGAGAGAGAGAGGAGAGGGGGGATGGGTCTGGATTTAGAGTGATCCCTAGGGAACACTGCCAATGAGAACAAAAATGATGGTGTGTCAATTTACAAGCCATAATCCCACCTGTAACTAAGAACCAATGTTTTGTCTCATGGCCTTTCCAATATCAAGTAAAAAGCAGCAAAATAGGGTAATTTTCTATGGTTAGCCATTTTATGTAACTTGTCTTTGAAGGCTCATGGTATTTTTATGCTATTAACTTACCTCAGAGCCCTGCTCAACTTTTCATACGTCATCCTGTCATTTTTCTTCCTTTGTCCCCACATCTTTGCCAGGGCTTCTGATTTAACCACCCGAAAAATACCTTGTTCCCTATCTTCCCATTCCAAGATGCCACAGTTTTCTTCAGGAGACAGAAGCAAGTCTCGCACAAATTCCCATAGATGAGAACTTTGGAGGCCTTTTGGAAAGAAAGGGGAAACATACTGAATTTTTTTTTAAATTTTAAATAAAGACAAGTTATATAATTTCTCATTACCCAGGAGAATAGAAGCTCTACAGGGTAATTTCTCAGTGTGACTGTGTGTTCTTCAGCTTTGAAATGTCCCTCCTTGACAAAGCAGTAGATAAATTCACATACAGAGTTTATTGTAAATTTACAATAACAACACTGTGGCTCACAGATGTTCTGTTGTTTTTGCTCATCGAAACTATGGATTAATGATTGTGCATGTGTGTGTGTGTGTGTGTGTGTGTGTGTGTTGGTTCTGGGGCTTGAACTCAGAGCCCCTTGCTCTTGCTTTGCTTTTTCAAACAAGGCCAT
Organism: Dipodomys ordii; assembly: GCF_000151885.1. NCBI lineage: Eukaryota > Metazoa > Chordata > Mammalia > Rodentia > Heteromyidae > Dipodomys > Dipodomys ordii. The sequence goes on from NW_012267262.1 coordinate 12,226,788, forward strand.
AGTGCTACCAATTGAGCCACACTTCTGCTTCCAGCTTTTTTTGCTAGTAAAGCAGGTTTGCTAGTAAACCCTGCTAGTAAAGCAGGGTTTCTTGTTTTTTGTTTTCTCGAATTGGCTTCAAACTGTGATACTCAGATTTCAGCTTCCTGAGGTGCTGGAATTATAGGTGTGAGCGCGTGCCTGGCTTCTGTGGATTAATTTTTATAGAATGAAGGAAATGATCTTTTCGTTCTTCTGACAGGCAGTACTGATATACTAGGATCTTACAACCCACAACTATCCTGACATTTCATTTTTCACAAAAAGCTAGCATTTCTCTTATTCCATGATAAAATGGTTGAGACTTGTTCTGGGGTCCAGCTACCTAGGTTTGGGTCTTGCATTTGCCTCTTTGTAGCTCCCTAAAGGCAAATCTCTCTAGTTTCTTTATCTGATGAGCCCCAGTGCTACGGGATAGGTAAAAGGGTTTCGTGATTTAATTGTTAGCAAGTGATTAGAGCTTGGAAAGGATGGCTTTTACACCCTCATCTGTGGGATGAAGTTTCACCTTGCCCCAGGGAGATGTCTTAATGCTGGTTAGGGCTCACGGAACTGCCACCTCCTAGTGTTTTCTTCACTATTCTCCCTTGAGTACTTCAATGAGAAGGGCCTACAATGGACTAGGAAAAATAAAACCCTCCTTTACAAACACTAGAACATTGGTTTAGTGCCTCCCTTTAATTGTTGAAATTCCATTTTCAAGTGAAAAGAAATAACCCTGATATTGATGACATGTATGAAAAAGCAATCATGGTTTCCCTTACTAGCTCCCTGGGGAGGTAACTGGTGGGGCTTCAATCTTCTTTCAAAGCTTATTCAGGTAGGTTGTGTTGCCTTTGGAATGGCGGATGAATGTCTCTGCACTTACTTGTTCGACTATGACCGTGGCAGTCTTGACTTTTGATGCCATTTGTTTTCAAGCAGTTGGAATCAGCATCTGAAACAGAATGACGTGTAGCAGTGGGAAGGATATAGAGGCCACTTGGAACCCCAAACTGTACTAAACTGATACATTAATTGATGACCTCTATGGTAAAAGAGACTGTGTTAAGGCATTCTGTGCGTGATCAGTGGAGGGAAGGGACAAAGAGGCCATTGTGTGTCATTCAGAAGGAATGTGTATGCTCAAACCTGGGGACTTGCTGCAGTCTGGGATGTGGGCTTATACGGGGATACAGGAACAAATACATAGGTGCATGATGTGTTCAAATAGACTTGAAAGACAAATGGACCAGGCAAACCCCCATGCATAAAGGACAGGTTGCCCACTGCTTTCAATGTCATGAAGGGGCAAAACATCGGACAGGAAATGAGGAGGAGAAGTACCTACTTCCAGAAAGGCCTCACCATGAGGCTGGCTATGCTCAAAGGTAAACAGGAAGTGAAGAAGAAGGTCCCAGATAATGGAGAAATGTTAAAGGCTGACCTGGAGAAAGCACCCACGGGGCAGGCCCCCATACCAGGAATTTGGGAGGTGGCGATTCTGGGGATGGCTGGCCAGCCATATAGGGACTTCCTTGTGGGCCAGATGAGGACTTAGGAATCCCTAGCCAACTGGAATGCAGAAGTCCCCATTTTAATATTCACAGTTTTAGATCTTTGTGGCTTTGGTGTGACATACAGATTTTAAAAAAAGGCACGATGAAAATAGAGTCCAGAAGCTTATAAAAGGTAGGAAGTAAGACATTAACTTGGTTGAATTGTACATAACTCACGCTATAATTTGACAATCTGAAATATCCATATATATCCCCAAGTTGAGTATTTTGTGTGTGTGTGTGTGTGTGTGTGTGTGTGTTTGTTTGTTTTGTTCCTTAGTGGCGTACAGGAGCTGTCCCTCCAGCCCTGCATTAAATCTCACTGTCCTCTCTCAGACCCTTCCTGGCTTTGCCCCAGCCATTCCATCCTCCAGCGTCTCAAGGAAGCATTTCATTCTACCTAGCACCTTCCTATTTGCTCTTCCTTTGGCCCAGAATGCTCTGTCATTAGATGTCTGTGTGTTCCTTTCAACCTTGGCTCCAAAAATCTTCTCTCAGAGAACCAGTCATAATCACACATTGACTTCTCTGTCTAGCACTTTTGAAGATGCATTTCCTATGGGTATTCCTTCAAACATTCTAGCACAGTGCCAGGCATAGAGAAGGCACTTGATAACTGTTATTGAACAACCACTGTCCCACATGAACCACACCTACTATGTAGTGTAATATGTACGTGACATGAAACCCAGGAAGAGCTATGTCATCAAGGGAGGAAACTCTGTTTTAAGCACACAACTCTTGCCTTAGCTGCCCTCTCTCAGTGCTACTGGGTAGTGTTGCTCCCCAGCTAACCACTCTACAGTGCTGCTTTGTTGTGTCCAGCTCATTAGGCTCGAATCCCATCAAGATCTCCCACCTTATTCCTTCGTGCTCCTCAGCATCTCCTCTTAGTCCCCATGGGCTATGGTTTGCTCTCTCAGGGCTTCCCTACAGGCTCCTCTTTATCACTCATACTCAGTTGATTTGTGCTGTCACATACCCTCTTCAGAAGGCTTCCTAGCACCACCCTCTGGGTTAGATCCCTTCTGAGTCCCATGGTACCTGTGTGCTCCTTTGTATAAACCACAGCATTGCTCTCACACGACTGAAAAGATCCCTCTTATTAACAGCTGGTTTCTATGGAGTATTTATTAAGTAAGTGATCCACATATGACATCTCAGTCTTGTATGATATTGTGATTTTCGTTGTTGGGAGGAGGAATTTGAATCCCAGAGAGTTTAAAGACTTTTATCCAGATAGTGAAGCCAGGATTTAAACCCAGAGAGCTCTCATTCCTAAGCTGATGCTTACAATTTCTACTTCAGTGTGTTTCTTGAAGGAAGTGCTCAATAGGCATTCAATGACCACTTAGCAGCTCAGGTGTGTTGAGCATTTGCAATCAACCAGACATTGGATCTTAACTACTCATGCTACGGATATCTGTTCCTATCACAACAATGGTGGGAATTCTGGGGATGGTGATTCTGTCTGTACTATCTGTTCCAGATCTGTGGTGCTGGCCTTGAAGGTACTCATGGGTTGGACTAGATTTTCCTGGTAGTGGTGATGAAGTTGCTACCTCAATGTCAAGGTTTAAGCAGGCACCCAAACCACTACCAAGATCAGCTATTGGGTCTTCAGCAGCATCCTGAAGCTACTTGGGTTCTAATTTGCCAATGCTGGTGATGTTTCTAGCTGTGGTTCTCCCTGCCCCACGACATCTCAGCCATGGCCTTGCAGCTGGGGCTGCCTAGAGTATGACAAGAGGAGGCCTGGCCTACTCTCTGCTGTCTGTGTGATCTGGACACTTAATTGGCCTTGAGATTGGAAACTTAAAATGTGGCCAAAGGGTTTCTTCTGATTTATTCGTCAAGGGTCCTCCAGAAGCTGAGATTGGGATCTGGGGCACATGGTTTACCAGTCAAACTCATCACACCTTCAGGATACTAGCAGCTCAGTCACATGACCCCACCTCATGCCAGGATGGTGTCGGGATGCTATAAGGCTCAAGAGCACGGAGCTGCCAGCAGCACACCTATCATGGCAGTCTTTATTCCTGGGTGTGATGTAGCTTCTCTTTCATCTCATTTCTGCAGTGGGGGTGGGGATACAGGCAGGTATAGAGTAAGAACAGAGTGGAGAGGGACCCGGTTGTGCCTTTGATAATTTTGATGATTTCATAGCTTGCTGGGTCTTGGTGCTCTTAAGATGGGCTGAGTTGAAGGTCATTCTATGATGAATTATTGTCAAGCTCTGCCCAAATTTAGAGAGGACCCTGAATCTTTAGTCTCTGCTGATTGAGGAGCAGAGTGAATAGAAGGGCCCAGGTAGGTATGCATATGTGTGTTGTACACATACACATGTGCACATGCATATTTATGTACAGCAGAGGCTCTAACTTGTTAAGTTGGAACCACAACTCTGCATTTCTGAACCTTGGGATACCTAAGATGTGAAGGGAGCTAACAATGTGACCTGCTAGAATCAGGATGAGGATTGCCTGGGTTCTGGTATGAAGGCTGCTTAGCACAGCTCCACACTTAGCACATGGTACATGTTTCATAAACCAACGGCTATTAATTTTTACTCAAGATCAAACAGTAATACTGTAGGAGTCCCAGAATACCACCTTGTCTTTTCTTCAGGGCTATGGTCTATGGCTAAATGTTCAAACTTGTGCTGGCCTCAGAAACTTTGCACTTGACAGTCACCCTGTAACCTTCCCTTTCCTCTCTCTTGTGAGAATGGGTAGGGTCCATGGGGAAAGAAGTAGGGCCTGCTCCACAAGAAGGGTTATGGGTTTGGTTGTTCTTATAATAAAGCCCCCAAACCGAACAACAAATGAAATACCCCAAGGGTCAAATAATCTAAATCCTCAATTGATTGTAATGTGACTTAAAGAAAGAGAGTCCTTTGGTGTCTATCTCTAGAGCTGGCAGCTCTCAGAGCCCTGGAAATCACCAGCTGCTCTGGTCCATGGGGAAGGGCCTGCTCTGGACCACATTGCTTCCTATCCTCTGGGACAGGGTCTTTGTATAGGACTCAGTATTAATAGCAACAGTAATAACCAGCATCATCTTTTCTTTCTCTTCTTTGAGATTGTCTTAGGGGTTGAACTCAGGGCCTGAATGTTGTCCCTGTGCTGTTCATTCAAGGCTAGTGCTCTACCATTTGAGACACAGTTCCACTTCTGGGTTTTTGCTGGTTAATTGGAGATAAGAGTCTCATAGACTTTCCTGCCTAGGCCGGCTCTGAATCTTGATCCTCAGATCTCAGCCTCCCAAGTAGCAGGATGACAGGCATGGGTCACTGGTGCGTGACTCAGTATCATCTTTAAGAACATAGAAGCTGCAAAGTCCTCTTTCCTAAACCTTCTCCACCTGCAAGGGCAAACTTCCTGGGAAGGCTAGTCTTCAGGATCACAAAGCCTGTGAGATCCTCTGTCATCTTAAAATTATTATCTTCACTTATGGAGTGAGCCCAGATGAATCTGAGGTCTGCAATGGTGAGTAATCAGCATATCCTAATGACATAGGCATTTAGAGCATCTGTCCTGCTGACATTCACTCTAAGTGGTACTTTGATTGTTTCTCCAACTCATCAAAACCATCAGAGTCCTCTCATTTTACAGACTGCAAAATGGAGTCTTGGGGAGGGGAGGGATTCTACAGATCCCAGCAGTGGCCCCACAGACCTTGACCCGTGCTCTTGCTATTTTACTTCTTCCCACTCTCTTCTCTAAGTCTTTCATTGTTGGGGTTCATTAGCTTTCTCATGTAGTTGTGAAAGCATTAGGAAGCCCACGATTAAGCCCAACAATAGCCTGGGTATAGCTTTGGGCAGTTCCATCTTGATTACTTACAGTCTTTGATGGTGGCTTTGGTCTCTTCAGTGTCATTGAAAAAGGAATAACCTGGGAAAGGAAAAGAAAATCCACAAACTATTGCATGCAATTCTGGTTTTCACTGGCCAAAGCAGGAGAGGGCATTTTGGGAGAAGAGGAAGAATTCTCCCCTGGGAGGGGTGGGTTTATGTCAAAAGGAAAGTTGGAGGCCATGTAGCTCTTATAGGACCACTTGTAAGCCATCCCCAAGAGGGGCTAATCTCCTTGTTCTCTAAGAACACTTGGAAAGAGCCCCTGAGGATCTTTTTTTGTGAGAACTGGGGTTTGAACCCTGGCTGGGGGCCAAGAGGGTGGGGCTTTGAGCTGGGCTGGATCATGGCTCCTGTGCAGTCTTGCCAGTCACTTGGGCTTTGAGCTGGGCTGGATCACTGGCTCCTGTGCAGTCTTGCCAGTCACTTGGTCTGTAAGCTTACTGGTCCTTCTCAATGGGACCTGACGCAGAACACCCACTTGACTCTGTGAGTCTATTACTCTGATTATAAACCCTGGAAACTAGAATTCCTGGAGATGAGACAGAGGGCAGACAAATCCGTGAGACTCCTGTCTCCAATTAACCAGCAGAAAGCTAGAAATGGGGTTGTGGCTCAAGTGGTAGGCAGCAGCCTTGAGTAAAATAAGACAAGCAACAATACAAGGCCCTAAGTTCAAACCCTACTACTGGTGCAACACACACACACACACACACACACACACACACACACACACACAC
>NW_012267262.1:12234719-12365035 GCF_000151885.1 Dipodomys ordii
AACCCAGGGCCTCAGGCATGCAAGGCAAGCACTCTACCTACCACTGAGCCACCTTCCCAGCCCCTACTGCTCTGAATTCTTATGCAAGACTGTTGCTTGGGAATGGCCAGGCAGGGTCTTAAGTAGGGGTTCATGCTTCTTTCCCCGAGCTGCTGGGAGACCCTCAGTCCTGTCTCCTTTCAGGTACAGGCCTGCCTCTGGCTTAGGGGACAGGGCAAGCAGTGTTCAGGGCTGCCAGGCTTGGCTTTCCTGCCCTCAGGCACTCGTGACCTGGAAGGAGCCAATGGAGGCCAAAAACTCACAGAGCTGAAATGTTCTTGGTGGTGTTCCTACCCCCCACAGCAGCCCCTTCATTCAGGGGAGCCCTAGACTGCTTGGTTACTTCCAGTGGCAGGGAGCTTCCTGACTCTTGTATCTTAAGTTTCAGAGAGATCTTCCTTAAAATCAAGCTGGGCCGTGTTTCCTTAAGTTTTAAAACTTTCTGCCTCTTGGTGATATAGATGATAATGAAAATGGCTGCGGTTGACTGCAGTTACCTCCTTCCGGCCCGGCCCTGATAATCTTCTATTAAATCCTCTGCAGAAGCCTGGGGAAGTATGGATCATTATTATCCCAGTGGACACATGAGCCAGTGGGGACTTAGACTCATTAGTTTTCCCCTGAGCCTTATGGCTTCCAAATGCTGGGGCCAGAGACATCACGTGGGTCTTTGTGGCTCCCATTCTGTCTTTGCCCTGAGCATCTATGAATCAGTACGGTGGGCTGGTTGACCTTGGGAAAGTCACTTCACAAGTTAGGACATTGGTTCCTGTGCTTGTAATGCTGAGACACAGACTCAGATGTTCTCCCAAACCTTTTCATGCCCATCTACATCATCTTCAGGGAAGTGAAGGGTTCTATAGAACCACTGGTGTCATTTGAGCCATCTGGCCATTTGAGCCTGGACTATTATGAGTGGGAGGAAATAAAATGCCAGTTATTTCAATTTCTCATGAAACATGAAAGGGAAGGTCTATTTAATATTTTCCCTTCTGCCTATTGTTTATGGAGAGAGACCTGTGAAAATGACAGCAAAGGAGAAAGCTCCACCCTTTATGCTTTCATATGGCATTATTTTGTGGTTGTCCGTCTATTTCCTGGTCAATCCGGAATGTAATTTTAAGTCTGTCTTTTCTTTCTTTGTTTTTTTAAATTTTTTTTAAAAGAATGTACTCAATTTAGAGTGGACAGAATAGCAGATTCCTGTAATCCGAGCACTTGGGAGAGACTGAGCCAGGAGAATTTTGAGTTCAAGGCCACCTTGGCCTACATAGTAAGATCCTGTCTCAATAAAATTAAAAACAAAAAATAAGATGTTGGATGCATCCTAGATATTTATGAGGCTGAGATATGCGGATCAAGGTTTGAAGCTAACCTGGACATAAAAGTCTGTAAGACTCTTATTTCCAATTAGCCACCAAAAAGGTGGAAATGGAGGTGTGGCTCAAGTGGTAGAGTGCCAGCCTTAAACCAAAAAGCTAAATGACAGCATGAGGCCCTGGGTTCAGACATCACTGCTGGCAAAGGAAGGAAGAAAGAAAAGAAAGAGAAAGAGAGAGAGAGAAAGGAAGAAAGAAGGAAGGAAGGAAGGAGGAGAGAGAGAAAGGAAGGAAGGAAAGAAGGAAGGCAGACAGAAAGGAAGAGGGAGAGCTGGGTGCTAATGGCTCACTCCTGTAATCCTAGCTACTCAGGAGGCTGAGATCTGAGGATTGTGGTTCAAAGCCAGCCGGGCAGGAAAAGTCTGTGAGACTATTATCTCCAATTAACTACCAGAAAATCAGAAGTGGCACTGTGGCTCAAGTGGTAGAGTACTAGCCTTGAGCTGAAGAGCTAAGGGACAGTGCCTTGGCCCAGGGTTCAAGCCCCACAACTGACAAAAAAAATAAAAAATCATTTAACTCTCTCACTCTCACTCTCATACCATACCAGAGTAGAATTTTGCTGTGCTAGTCGTAGGAAGGAAGGGTTCCTCTGTGGTGTCTGGTGTGCACCCCAGGCATGCTGGGTCCTCTGGCACTGACCTTGCGTTCGGATGTTCTGGAGGATGAAGTACAGGTACTCGCCGCAGATGCCAGCTGCCTCGATGAACTCCTCCTGCGTCATGCTGCACAGTTGCGGGCCGCTGATGTTGAAGTGGCAGAAGGAGATGCAGTTGGCGTCCAGCTTGTACTGGTCACAGCAGAACTGTAGCCATTCCCACACGTGGCGCTTAGTCCAGTACTCGGGGTGGACTGATGTCCAGTAAGAGTCACAGGCTGCACCAAAGGAGAGACAAGGGAGGGATGATGGTCCCCATGGGTGACCTCAGGAGACCCAGGTAGGCTCATACCTTCATACCTCACCAAGTAGACTGAAATGGCTATGGGTGCTTATTGTTTTTATTTTTAGGGGTTCAGACCACCTCTTTTTTTTGCATAGACCATGAGAAAGGCATCCTGCAGATGGACTTTGGGGTCAGCAAGGAAAGAGAAGGTGAGGAATGACCAGATCATGTCTTGGTGCTAAGAAAGGGGTGGGGTGGGGGGTGGTTGGTAGAGGAGAAAAGCAAAGAGCATTTCTCAGTCATTTGGTTTTGGACAACAGGAAATTCAAGAACATAAACTGACAGGCCTGGGTTCAAATCCTTACTTGGCTAGTTTCCACTTGGGCAAGACTCATACATATTTGAGCCTTGATTTCCTCATCTGTAAAAGGAGGATAACATGACTAACTTACAGGGTTCTTATGGACTTTAGGGTTAATGTACATAGACGGATGCATGGGAAATAACCAATCTATTCAATGGTTCTTAAGTGTTCAATTTTCCATTCTGCATATGAAACTGGTTTGATTCCTTCTACTCTGGTTAGCTACCTGCTTTCACAGGCCTTCCTGGGCCACAGGCTGGGGAGGGTTAGATGTTGCTCAGAGTCTGCCAGGCCTTGGATCAATGCAACAGATGCCTGTGGAGTGAGGGGTCAGTCATGGCAGAGTTGGTTGTATCAGTGTCCTGTGTTTTTTGTTTTTTGTGGTGTTTTGAGAATTTGTCAAAGGAGATGTGTGTGTACACATCCAAACAGATGTGGCTGCCATCCTGTCTGGAAAGCTGGGAAGTGGCTATATATGGTCCAAGGACAGAGATTTGGATCTGAACAGCCCTGTTTCAAGGGGAAACTGAGAGTGTGTGGGTAGATTTAGAACCTGGAAGAGATAAGGTACCAGCAGTTAGTCAAACACTTTAATGCAAATAATTCTTACAACCACCATGGAATCCATTCACTATTTACATCATTGACATTCACCATTCATTATTTACATCCATCCATCTATCCATTTATCCATCCATCATCTATCCATCCATCCAACCATCATCCAATAAATGAGAGATCCAGTTTCCCCATTGGAAAAATGGGGATAATTGTAGTACCAATATCACAGAGTTGTTCTACAGATTAAATGACCTAATATTATGTCAAAGTTCTTAGAACAGGGCCTGGTAATTTAATGCTCCTATTATCATTATAATTTTGCATCTATTTTATGTGGCATAAGTAATTGCACATTAAAAATTCATGATAGAAGCTGGGTGCCAGTGGCTGAAGCCTGCAACCCTAGCTACTCAGGAAGCTGAGATCTAATGATCATTGTTTGAAGCTAGCCCTGGGCAGAAAAATCCTTTTGAGTCTCTTATCTCCAATTAACCATTCAAAACCCAGAATTGGTGTTGTGGCTCCAAGTGGTAGCCCACTAACCTTGAGCCCAAAGAGCTCAGAGACAGCACCCAGGCCCTGAGTTCCAGCCCTACAACTGACAAAAATATAAAGAAAGAAAGAAAGAAAGAAAGAAAGAAAGAAAGAAAGAAAGAAAGAAAGAAAGAAAGAAAGAAAGAGAGAAAGAAAGAAATTCATGATAGATAAGACACATTTAGTTTCTGTCCCCTGGGTGGTCACAGATAGGGAGCTGGGGGTTGGGTTGGGGTGAGTAAATCTTAGGAGAGCTCATGACCAGTATAAGGCAGAGCTGGGATTTGAACTTCATTTTCTAAAATCATCAGGCTTGTCCTCAGAGGAAGGGAGTGAGCATGGAGATAGGCTGAGTGCTGGAGAAAATGAGAAGGTCTGAGGGGAGGGGCAGAGAGGTAAGCTCAGGACTCAGGGATGAAAGGAAGGAAGGGTCATCCTCATTAGACTTCACAGCTAGTGGCAGTGGTGCCATTGCTATACTCCATTTAAATGCTGCCTATGCTGTCTCTGTCCTTAACAGAGCTGTGGTGCTGCTGAACTCCGCCAGGAGATGGCGCTCTACCCTGCTGGAGGCTTTTGTAAGCATTCAAGGTGCTGTGTCCTTGTCAACATCATTATAAGGTTGTCAAATCTCCCCAACAAGCCCACCAAATAGGTGTGACTGGAAAGTGGAAACTAAGGCTCCTCCTAAAAGCTCAGGACCCTTCTAGAAATCTCTTTTCTACTGGGAAGTGGATTGAAGGGTAGTCAAGTCTAAGCAATAGATTGGTTGAATTTTATTTATTTTGTGTGCCAGTACTAGGGCTTGAACTCAGGGCCTCATGCCCTTGCTCCCTTACCTCCAAGGCTGGCACTCTACCACTGAGCCACTTCCAGCTTTTTGGTGGCTAATTGGAGATAAGAGTCTCATGGACCTTTCTGCCTTGACTGGCTTTGAACTGGGATTCTCCTATCTCAGCCATCTGAATAGAAAGGATTGCTGGGATAAGCTACCAGCATTTGGCTTTGATTTAAAAATTTTTGATAAGTTTTTTATTGTGAAAATACTGTACAGAGGGGTCACAGTTACATAAGCAAGGTGATGAGTACATTTCTTATCAAGGATTGTTGCCTGATTTTAAAATTAAAATTAAAAGGTTTTTTCTCCTTCCTTCCTTCCTTTCTTCCTTCCTTCCTTCCTTCCTTCCTTCCTTCCTTCCTTCCTTCCTTCCTTTTCTGCCCTGGGAATTGCCTCATGTATATTTTACCACAGAACTATATATATATCCTTAGCTCCTTAGAATTTTACATGAATGTAGATGAGACAATATCTCTGCCAGGCTGGTGGATGGAAGAATGATGGGGCGGGCAGGACCCAACCATCCTGTTCTTGCTCCTGGTTTCTAGTTAAAGCCAGTTTCCCAGATCCATGGCAGGTACTTTGAGGCAGGAAGGGCCTCATGGGAAAACATAACCCCTTCCTGCGTCCAGTCCATGAGTCCAGTCTATGTGTTCATCTACTGATTTCTGGCCTTTGGCCATTCCTGGCTTTCTGATGGGAGATGTTTATGAGCCTTGACATTCTTCAGCTGCTGGTCTTGTGCTGGGCCCTGTACAAGATGGCTATCAGTGGACTGCTGTGGGAAGGCAGACCAGAACAGATTTCTCTTCATGGAAACATTTCTCTGAGTCTCTGTTCCCTGCCCCTCTCCACTTCCAATGCCTTCTTATTTTCCTTGGCACTTGAAGGAGACCATATTGTTTCTGGAAGTCAAGAGGGCCTGAAGGATTCTGGGAAGTGCTAAGTGGGGGGTTGACTTGACATCAGGAAGGTGTTGCTGGCTAGGCTGCCACTTTCAGCTCGCCTGTGGAGCTCACCCACTGAGCAGGCTTTGTGTGAGTCTCTGGGCCTGGAGGGGAGCCAGGGCAGTTCTCATCCAGCAGCCCCTAGAGCTGACAGGAAAACAGCTGTTCTCAGGGACATGGAGGGGGCGCATGGGAACCAGCATGCAAGGGGGCTTTTTGGTTGTGGTGTTCTTGTACTCCTGTCCTCAGGATGAAGACGGCCTCTGGGGGAGGCTGAGGAGGTGAGACCGTGCAACTCATGGCTCACGGCCATCTTCCTTTCCCCGTCGTTCCCTGTTCTCCTCCATAGGCTCCTCCCCTCCTCTGAGTTCCCATTCCTTTCCTGAGCAATTCTGCTCATCCCCAACATGGCCGCTCATTTGCCTCGCACAGAGCTTTCTCGCAGGTGGCCTGCTTGGAAAGTTTTGGGAGGATTCACAGAACCTCCATGGCAGCCCTTGAGCTCCCGAAACAGAGGAGCATGGCCCAGCTCACAGTTGGTGCTTAATAGGCATCATCATGTAATCTCCAGTGATTTTTATTGGTGAAGACGCAGAGGTTCTGTGGAGTTACACAGCCTTCTAAGGGCACAGAGGTAGTCAGAAAGGGAGTTGGGTTCTCTCTAACTCCTCTAGCTTTGGATGTGGGTAATACATATCATCATCACACCTCTCTTGAGGAAGGCTGGGCGCAGGTCTTGAAGAAAGATTAAAACAGGATTTAGAAGAAACACACACACACAATCAGAGAGAGAGAGAGAGAGAGAGAGAGACAGACAGACAGACAGACAGATAGACAGACAGAGACAGAGACAGAGACAGAGGGCGGGGGGAGAGCAAGCATCTCAAGTAGTCCAGGCATAGCCCAATTTTGAAAGATCAAAGCAAAGGTGGATAATGCTAGTATTTCCAAATCCCAGGAAAAACAATCTTTTAGGCTGGGTAAGGTGTCATATAGCTGTAACCTCAGTATTTAAGAGGCTGAGGCAGGCAGATCCTAGAGTTTGAGCCTAGTCTAGGCTCCACAGTGAAATCCTGCCTCCAGAAAAAAAAAAAAAAGGACCTTTCTCCTGCTATTTGCGGGAGATGAACTTAGAACAAATTAAAAGAGGGTTACACAAGTCAAAAGAGGACATACTGCCATCTCTGAAAGAGTCATTATATTGTCTGCAAAGCATTTTCCTTAATGTACCTATTATCAGAGAGGCTGAGCTATGTGGCCTCTCTGCCCACATTACTAGTTGAACCTGGCTGGTATCCTGTATCAGTAAGCTTAATCCAAATGTCCACAGGCCACTATTAAGCAGCAGGCTTTGCTAGCTCTTTTGAAGTCTGAAGTGGGTCAGGGCACTTTCGTTTGAGGGCTGGTTCCATTGGGAAAGATGAGTTGGTGAGGAGCTCCAACAAGGGCTAATTTTCATAAGGATGCTATCTATCTGCTAGTATTTACTTAAGGGCAGTAGGTGTGTAGCGTTCAGAGCAGGGGGCTGATGTGCTTCTGTTTCTAAAGTCAGCAGGTCTTGTCCACACTCCTATGGCCCTTGGTGGGGACATGTGTGTTGGAAAGTTCATACAAAATGAGAGTTCACTGCCTAGTTCCAATTGTGCTCAGAGGAATAGGGACTTGCTTAGTGGGTAGCTGGGTGGGGACCAAACAGAGCAAAGCAAGCTCAGGGGTTGGTGAGGGGAGACAGTCTGCCTCCGAGGCCCGGAGTGAGACAACTGCAGGCCATAATTAGCTCGGTTTATTAGCATAGGGAGTTGGGAAAGTGTTTTGCCTGGGGCTGCGCTGAAGAGAGGTGGTGAGTGAACTGGGCCATCAATGGAAGCTTTGTCACCCAAAGGAAAGACTTTATGAGGGGAAACCTGTGAGGATAAACCGGATAAATTGTTTCCAGGTTTCCTTCTCAGCCTGTTCCAACAGCCTTTCTTGGCTTTCTGTTCAAGCCTCTTGAGGGCCTTAGACTCTGAGATGGGAAAATAAAACCCAGGAGCAGTGTAAGAAATTGGCTGGAGAAAAGAGGAGAAGGGATGGCAAAGGGCCTCTGCTTTGGGAACCCAGCCCTGAGTGTTTCGGAACCATAGCTTTCCCAAAGGTGGACACGTGAGGACAAACCAGAGACAGAATCCCCTGGGATGTGACTGTCACCATGGAGCTCATCTCAGACTGGTAAATTCTGTTGCATCTGTTCATTGAAGTTTGATAAATCATTCCCAGATGTGTACCACTAAGTCTCCTCTCAGATTTCTAGAACCAGCGTATCAGTCTTGCTTTGAAAAGCTCTTGTGGGATCCAAAAGCCTTTCTACCTGATTTTCTGAATATTAATACTTTGATCAGTGTTTTTCCATTTAAATTTTTCATGTGGGTATGCTGGTCCTGGGGCTTGAACTCAGTGTGTGGACACAATCTTTGAACTTTTGTACTCAAGGTTAGTGCTGATTGACCCACAGCTCCACTTCTGGATTATTATTATTTTTTTTTTTGGTGGTAGTAGTTAATTGGATATATGAGTCTCAGGGACTTTCCTGCCCAAGCTGGCTTTGAACCATGATCCAAAGATCTCAGCCTCTTGTGTAGCTAGAATTATATAGATATACCCAGCTTAAAAATATTTTTATTGGCACATATTAGTTCTACAAAGGGACATTAATTTTTAAAGAAAAATCTCTTAAAATTAAATCTCACTTTGGATATTAAAAGCTGATATATTCATTGAGTACATTGTATCTATCAGTATGAACACTTGTATTCTCTTTTCACTCTATGTGTGTGTGTGTGTGTGTGTGTATGTGAGAGGGAGAGAGAGGGAGGAAGAGAGAGAGAAAGAGAGAGAGAGAAGAGAGAGAGTTTGAACTCAGGGCCTTGTACTCTTGCTTGGCACTTTTGCTCAAGATTGATGTTTTGCCACTTGTACCATGCCTTAACTTTAGGCTTTTTGCTGATAAAGTGGAAAGAAGAATTTCACAGATTTGTCTTCCCTGGCTATCTCTGAACTATGATCCTCAGCTCTCAGCATCCTGACTATCTAGGATGAAAGGTGTGAGTCACTGGCACTGGGACATAGTGATAATGCTTTATTTTGAAAAAGCTGAAGTCAAAAGCAGTGTTGAACAGATGAAATTCTCCAGTATTTTGCAAGCAGTGGCAATTTGCTTTCTAGCCATCAGTGCAGCCAAGCAGAAGTACCACTTTTAAAAGTGGAGCAGGCCAGAGTCCCTTGGGGTGAGCACATTGAAAGCACAGATTCTGTTGCTTTCTGCTGCCTTCTTCTGAAAAGGTTTGCAAATGGCTGGATTGACTGTACCAGCTGAGCCTTCCTTTTTGGCCACTTTTAGATGTCACTTGTCTTGAGGGCCCATCCCTGCTTCTCACCTCCCTTCTCTTGGTCTCAGAGCACCTACACTGGCAATGTTGGAAGAGGCAAGGTTGTGATTGAGAGCTGTGTCGCTTTGTTCAGCTGAAGAATGAACCCAGAAGAGCTGAGGGGTGCTTCCTACCTCTCCAGTCATTGCTAAGTGTTCCTGGCTACATGTATCCTTACCAAGTACCAGGGACTTGCTAAATACTTTGCAGACTATGTTTCAACCCACCCTTCCAACTTGAGGAAGCATACATTGCTAAGAGAAGAAACAGGTATCTCATAAAGCTTGCTGGAGGGCTGAGAATGTGGCTTAGTGGTAGAGTGTTTGCCTCCCATGCATGAGGCTCTGGGTTTGATTCCTTGGGACCACATACATAAAAAATAAATAAATAAAATTAATTAAACAATTGAAGCTTGAAAAAAAAACTTACTAGACTAGGGTTATAACTCAGTGGTAGAGAGCTTGGCCAGCATAAACAAAAACCTTTGTTCCATCCCCACGGCTATAACAACAAACCAAGGCAGCTGGGTGCCTGTGTTTTATGCCTAGAATCCTAGCTACTCAAGAGGCTAGAGATCTGAGGATAAAGCTGGAAGTGAAGCTGTGGCTCAAGTGGTAGAGCGGTAGCCTTGAGCAGAAAAGACAGCTAAGGACAGCGTCCAGGCTCTAAGTTCAAGCCATATAGCCATCTCTCTTGTCTGTCTGTCTGTCTCCTCTCTCTCTCTCTCTCTCTCTCTCTCTCTCTCTCTCTCACACACACACACACACACACACACACACACACACACACACTTCAGAAGTGGAGCTGTGGCTAGTGTAGTAGAGAGTTAGATTTGAGGGGAAAAAGAAGTTCAGGGATAGCATCTAAGCCCTGAGTTCAAACTCCAGTGTTGGTGTGCACACACACACATATACCCACACACACCCAAAACCATCCAAACTAATCAAGCAACCCAAACTTGTTGGCAGTAAGCCAGCATTTGAAGTCAGACTCCAACAGGAAGCTGACCTTAGGATAATTCTAGCACTTGCCATCCAAGATGGAGATTCTCATGAGATAGAGACACTTCTGATGTCTCTGGCCACTAAACACTGAATATTCGCCAAATCCTGGCTATTCTTGACACATCCTTGGTTGGGAGGGTTTTTCCCCCCCAGAAGAAACTTGGACCACTGTGTCAGCTCTCTGGTGGTGATGTCTTTGTCCAGAGAGATGCTCACTTACGAGGACTAACTTCGTAGTCAACTTTGACTTTTAGGAGGTCAGAGATATTCAGCTGCTTCTGAAATCCCAAGCCCTGTCATCTCTCAGGGAATGTTAGAAATTCTGACTGCTCCTGAAGGATGTTTTATTTTCGCTGGTCTCACACTCTGGTGGAAATGTCTGTCCTCTCAAAATGATAGAAGGGAAAGGGTATGCTTGCAATGTTGCTTGATGCAGGATTTAGAGAAACTTCTGGGGGAAAAAATCCTCACATTGACTCAGTTCTTCTTCTCATGCATTGATGGAAATAGAGAGGTTTCAGAGAATCTAAGACTTGGACAGTGAAGCCACAGAGTGAAGCTGGAGTTAATGCTCTTGAAATTTTTTTAAGTGTGGTCTAATCTACTTCACAGCACATTTACTTTTTTAACCCCTTTAAGTGTAAAGCCCAGGAACATTAAGTTTATTCCATCCAGCTCTGGAACTTTCTCATCAATCCCAAGGCACGAATCCACTGCTTTTATAAGCACCTGCCTGTGCTGGTCCTGGGTCACATCACATCTCAAACCCTTCACAAATTATTTACTAATTTTAGTTTCATTACAACTCTACAAGGTTGGCATTATTATTGTCTTCACCCCCTCCCCAAATACACAGCAGAAGATTGGTCCTATGAGAGGCTGAGTGGCCTAGAGAGCAAATGTCAATGCAGTACTTCACGTTTAGGATGAGGTGTGTGTGTGTGTGTGTGTGTGTGTGTGTATGTGTGTGTGTGTGTGTGCGCGTGCGCGCTCAGGGCCTGGACTCTGTCCCTTAGCTTTTTCTCTTAAGGCTGATACTCTACCACTTGAGTCACAGCTCCACTTCCAGTGTTTTGCTGGCTAATTGGAGATTAAGAGTCTCTCATACACATTCCTGCTGTGTTGGCTTCCAATTGAGATCTTCAGATCTTATCCTCCTGTACAGTTTAGGATTATGGGCTTGAGCTACCAGTGCCCAGCTGGAGGGTGAATTCTTGACAACTACAGAAACATATTTCAACACTTGAGCACTGCCTGGGTGGGCATCTGCCTGGGAGGTGAGTTCATCCTCCCATTGCCTTTCCAACTGCTACCCAACAGAGCAGGCAGGAAGGGGCTCGTGCCAGGGTAGGTCTGGAATAACTGTGGGATGGCCTGATGCCTGGGTGGGTAGAAGGATGGGAGTCAGGCTTTCCCAAGGTGGGGCACATGTGGAAGATTGGAGACCCTGAATCTGGCAGTGCAGCCCTGGCCTCTGGTTCTAGAGGCTGGGCCTTCACCTCAGAAGCTGGGTGGCTCCTCATGGTACTTCTTGCCTTGGGAATCTAAGTTTGGACTCTGGCAGGATACAAAGAGTTGATCTCAGCAAGGAAGGACTGACAGCTTGGTTGGTGTTTGCTTCCCCTTGCGGGGTGTGCACTCGCTACACCAGCAGCCAGCCAGCTTTGCTGCCATCTGCAGTCACTCAGACACTGACTCAGGCACAAAGGCCTCAGAGGATTTCTGGGACAAAGCTTAGCTGGCTTCCCTCTGGCATAAGATTTGCATTAGGCCCCAGCTTCCTTCTCAGCTGGAGAAAACTGGGCTGAGAGGGAGGAGGAAGGAAGGGAGGGAGGTGTGGGGACAGTAAGGGTTTAATGAGTGTTGCTTTGGGCCAGGCTGTGTAGTCCACATGACACTAGGAGGAGGTGGAGGCAAGGGTTCCAGGCCTTTCCTTCTGTGAGAGGCTGCGTTCCCTCCTCATTGGCTTCTCCACAGCCTCTGTCCGGATCACAGATGTTTCCAGGCCCCTATACAGCCTGTCATACACCTAAGCCATTCCCAACCTTTCCAGCCTAGCCCAGCTGCCCTCAGATGGGCTTCTGCGAATGTACGTACCTGTCTGATGCTCAAAGGCAGGGTAATACTCTTCATTGCCAAACAGGTCGGTCCACGACATGAGGGGGTCGCAGAAGGACGTGTTGGGAAGAAAGGTGCTGTGTGTCACCGAGTCCAACATCACCCTGGAAGAGAGGAGAGCCCGTGAGAAGGGCCAGTGGGTGGGCTCCCAAAAGCTATGCATGTGGAAGTCTCTAGCAGAGTGCTCCCTATAGGTTTGTTGTTGTTGTTTTGTTTTGTTTTTGTTATTGAACTCTGGGCCTGGGTGCTGTCCCTCAGCTCTTCACCTCAAGGCTAGCGCTCTACCACTTGAGCCATAGTGCCACTTCCAGCTTTTTCTGCTTATGCGGTGCTAAGGAATCAAACCCAGGGCCTCATGCATGCAAGGCAAGCGCTCTACCACTGAGCCACCTTCCCAACCCCTTTTGTCGGTCATGGGGCTTGAACTCTGGGTCTGGGCGCTGTCCCTCAGCTCTTCAGCCCAAGGCTAGCACTCTATCACTTGAGCCACAGCACCACTTCTGGTTTTCTGGTAGTTAATTGAAGGTAAGACTCTCATGGATGTTCCTGCCCGGGCTGGCTTCGAACAGTGATCTTCAGATCTCAGGATTACAGGTATGAGCCACCAGTGTATGGTTCTATAGTTTTTTTTTTTCCCAAATAAAAACTATATATATTTTTATTGTTACTGTAGAGTTGATATACAGAGGGGTTACAGTTAGAGGTATCAGGTAGTGAGTAATAAGTACAATTCTTATTGTACCATGTCTCTCCTTATGTGGTTCGTTTTCCCTCCCATCCCCACCCGTAAGATATCCAGTTCACTTTCCACATATTGCCTACTGAGTACCATTGCTGTAGCTGCTCATCCTTGTTCACTTCTTTATGCCCTTCCCTAGCCTCCCAAATACAAGCAAATAAGCAAAAGGAAAGGAAAACAAAAACAGCAACAATGACAGCTAAAGAATGTCTCTTGTTTCCTTTTCTTGGAGTCCATTTCATAGAATATTATTTTATATGGTCATCTGTGCACAGATATTGTCTTTGTCTATGACTCCTGTGCTTAGACTCCTTTGGCTTCTGTATGTTAATGATTAGGGTCCCATATAACCTATCATGCCCCAGTGTTACTTATTCATATATTAAAAAAAAGAAACTGGGAAAGTGGTGTGGAGGTTGAAGGAAGAGATTATGATAAAAAAAAAACTAAGTCTTCTAGAATCTGGTTAAAGAAATCACTGAGTAGCTGCAAAACAACAAACAACAAGAAATATAGCAGCCGGTACTGTCTTCCCTCAGTTGGATTCTTTAAGCCTCACATGTTGTTTGAACCCATTATATAGATGGCAAAACTGAGGTAGGGCTGAGATAAGTACCTAAGTAACAACGAGCAAGCGACAAGCTGGGATTTGAAGATGGAGGCCTCATTAGGCACGGCTGCCTCTCTATGTACTTGTCCCATCACCTCACATTTGACCTTCAGAACTTTGACATATAATATTTGACAGTACACTTCTCAAAATGGAACAAGATTGGCTGTATGTACAATGTGAAAACTTGTAAGCTCTGAAAACAAGATGTGTGTGTGTGTGTGTGTGTGTGTGTGTGTATGCGTGCGTGTGCATATGTATTTGGTGCCATCTTATTTTCCGGTAGAACAGTCCTAAGCTGTAGTTTTCTATACATTTGTGTGTTTATGTCTATGTACACATACATATAAAATTATTTGTGTTAAATATGGCTCATGCCCGTAACTCTAATATCTTAGGAGGCTGGGACTTGACTATCATGATTCAAAGCCAGTCCAGGCAGAAAAGTCTGTGAGAATCTTAATCTCCAATTAACCAACAAAACACTAGAAGTGGGGGGTGTGGCTTAAGTGGTAGAGTGACAGTCTTAAGCAAAAAACTAGGGGAGAGGAACTTGGCCTCTGAGTTCAAGCCTCAGCACTGGCACAAAATACAACATAACACAACACAGCAAAACAAAAACTATGTTAAATAGCTTTATGGCTACTATTATAGCTCTATTTATTGTACTTAGGGAATATTCATGTTATGTGCTGCTAAGATATTAATGTGTTGGAACGATGTTGGAGGCTGATGTATGTTCATACAGTGCTTCACCTTCTTAACATGTGAAGATTTCTGAAGGTTACAGTACATCCTGTCCCAGGGTTTTAAAGAGGAGCATGTCAAAAAGTGACGTTTGTGCTCTATGCAATGTACTCTAGTGTTGCATCTCCATGATTCATGGTCTTAGGAGAACCATTCTGAGGAAGGTATGGCAGTGGAGTTTCATTGTGCAGATGAGAGGTAGGGGCTCTGAGATTCCAGGGAGCAAGTGCAAAATCTACCTAGCTGGCAGGGGACAGTGGCCGGATGGGAGCTCAGGATGGCCTGTTTAAAAAGCTCATGCTCTGGAATGGAGATGAGTACTTGCCTAGAGACTGTGAGGCCCTGAGTTCAAAACCCAGTATAACTGGGGTGGGGGAGGGGGGCTCATGATCGCAAATACTGAGCTTTGCTTCCCAGGCACACTGCTTAGGGATGCTCCAGGAACGGTGTGTGTTTGAGCTTGGAAAGAGAGCAGAAAACATCTGACCTGTGGCTCCATTCAGACTCTTGTCCATGCCAGTCTCATCTTTGCTGCTTCCCATATTCCCACAGTTTGACAAAAAGAACTGTATTTGGTAGATTAAAAAATTGATTCATGGGCTGGGAAGGTAGCTCAGTGGTAGAGAGCTTGCTTTGCATGCATAAGACCCTGGGTTTGATTCCTCAGCACCACATAAACAGAAAAAGCCAGAAGTAGTGCTGTGGCTCAAGTGGTAGAGTACTAGCCTCGAGCTGAAGAGCTGAGGGACAGTGCCCAAGACCTGAGTTCAGGCCCCACAACTGATCAAAAAAAAAGGAAAAAAAAAGGGAAAAATTGGTTTATACAATTTCTGTTTTCTGAGTGCTTGTGCTGTGTGTGTGTGTGTGTGTATGTGTGTGTATGTGTGTGTGTGTGTGTGTGTGTGTGTGTGTGTGTGTGTACACGTGATGCCGGCCAGTACTGGGGTTTGAACTCCGGGCTTGGCTTTTCTTGCTCAAAGCTACCACTTGAGCCACAGCTCCACTTTTGTCTTTTGGCTGATTAATTAGAGATAAACGTTTTAGACTTTCCTGCTTGGGCTAGTTTTGAAACATGATCCACAGATCTCAACCTCCTGAGTAAGTGGGATTACAGGCATGAGACAACAATGCTGAACTTTGATTCTTGATGTAGTGTTAATGAACTAGGCTGTTTTGACCCCAATCTAAATGAAGGACAGGGAAGCTAAAAGTTACACCACTGGCAAATATCAGCACAAAGACCAGAATCCAAATTCTGGCATATTAAAAGAGAGTATCTTAAAATGGTCAGGATTTGCTGGGCTCTATGACCTGTAATCCTAGCTACTCAGGAGGCTGAGATATGAAGAATGTGGTTTGAAACCAGCCTGGAGCAGGAAAGTCCTTAAGACATATCTCCAATTAACCAGCAAAAAGCCATAAGTGGATCTGTGGCTTAAGTGGTAGAGCATTATCCTTTAGCATGAAAGCTCAGAGACACCACTCAGGCTCTGAGTTCAAGTCATAGGCATATGAGCATATGTGCACATGCGTGCACGCACACACACACACATACATATACACGTCAGGATTTTATCCATTATGTAGTCTAGTGTTCCCAAAACAATGATCATTTGCCTATTACCACAATTACTTTATTCAATCCATACACTTTTCTGGGCACTATTACTTACTTAAAATATTTAAAATAATTCAAATGTGTCTCTTTAAAAAGAAAACTTTGCCACTTTAAATGAAAACTTATTATTCTTTTAGTGAACATAAAAATAAATATGCAGGTAGAAGCAGGAAGATAATGAAATCAAGACCAGCCTGAGCAGAGCCAATATGATTCTATCTGAAAACAAAAACAAAATACAAGCTAGGCATCAGTGGCTTATATCTGTAATCCTAGCTACTCAAGAGGCTGAGATCTGAAGATCCTAATTCAAAGCTAGTCCCAGGCAGGAAAGTCCATGAGACAACTTCCAATTAATCAACAAAGTGCCGAAAGTAGAGGTGTTGTTCGTGTAGTAAAGTACTATCCCTGAGCAAAAAACCTAGGGGACAGTGGTCAGCCTCTGAGTCCAAGCCCTGGTACCAGCACAGAAAATAAAGAAAGAAACAAAAGAAAATATAAACCAAAGGGCGAGGAGATATGGCTCGGTGGAAGGCTGTTTGCCTAGCATGTGCAAAGACCTGGGTTCAATTCTTAGTACTGCCAAAAAAGAGTATAAACACACACACACACAGATAAACAGAAATTGTTCATCCATGTTGGAAATGAACTATATAACTGTAGGTGGGGGAGGGAAGGATAAAACTGGGAGAAAATGAGGGAGAGGGTCACACTGTTCAAAAGGAAACGTACTCATTACCTGACATGTAACTGTAACCTCTCTGTACCTCATCTTTACAATAAAAAATATTTTAAAAAGATGTTCATTCATGCCCCACCCTAAACCAGGGGTTAACAAGATACAATATACAGGCCCAATGCAGCCTACACCTAATTTTTTTATGTCCTGTAACCAAAACCTTTTTTTTTCCCCACTGAAAAATACACAATTGCATAACGTTGTTGATTTTGCATTTTGGCCTGCAAAAATGCAAAAAAGTTTGAGAAGGGTTTGTCAACCTCTGGGCAGAATCAACTTGCCCTTGACCTGTGCTTTGAGAAACCAGTACTGGAAAATAGTGGAATGTTGCCATCTTTGCTCTTACCCTACCTTTGTCTGGGAAAGGGAGTGGAATCCCAGGCCACAGAGTTAACTTGGAGTGAAGCCCTAAGTTCCCCAGTGCTTGGCCTTCCTTTTCTAAAGGAGGTGAATTAGATCAAAGTAATACATATATATATATATATATATTATATTTATTATAAAAATTATCCATATAATTTAATATATTATATAATGTATATATGTATATAAAACATATTATATACATATATATACATATAACAATGGAACACCTTTGTACAATTTATATATGCTAACAAGAGGAAAACACAGAATTACAAAAAAAATGAAACAGCTACATCTCAGGCACAAATGTATGGTGATCCTAAGAGATCAAGAAATTTCATGATTCTGGAAGCAAGGATGAATTCTTTGGGTCTGTTGGCAAATTTCTCATCTTAATCCACATCCAGTGTGTGTGAGAACTAGACATAAATATAAAACAGTTTGATTCTCACTCACATCAATATAAAGCAGTTTGATTCTCACTCTGGGACACCATTTTTGGGCCAGTCAAAAAAATCGCCATCTCTTCTCCAAAGTCATCTTGATGCCAGGATAGGATTAACAGGGTCTGGCAGTTATCACAGCCATAGATCTATCAATCCCAAGCCAAGGCTGCCTGAGTCTGAGCTCTGATTTTCCCACTGATTGGCTGATTTTATATCCTGAATTGGAGGGCCAGGATGAATGGAGTGGAAGGTTATAAAGCAGGCAAAGATCTCTGAAACCCAAAGCTATATCTGCTTTCTGGATGGGATGCTAGTAAAGTAATTCTCAGTGAAAGCTAAGAAGGAAAATATTCTTCTTCCCTTCTGGCCTAGAGAATTGAAGAATAGGATGGCAGCCTACTGGCATGACTGGTTTTTAAAATATACCATCTTCCTGTTTTTATTAATGTGATGTACAGAGGGGTTACTGTTTCATAAGTCAGGTAACGAGTGCATTTCTCTTTTGGACAATATCACCCCTTCCTCAGTTCCCCACCCCCAGTTTTCTCCTCTTGTCCCTGTGCACAATTGCATAGGTCATTTTCTACATGGCGTCCACTTGAATGCATACTTGCATTTGTTCATCCTTCCTCCCTCCATTTCTGCTCCCTTCTTGTCCCTTCGAAAGACAGAAAAAAGAACAAAACAAACCATCCCCCCACAAAGGAAAATAAACACCACCACCACCACCAATGTTTCCATTTCCTGGCATTTATCTTGATAAATACTATTTTAAATGTTTACAGGTGTTATGTCTTTGGGTTTCTCCCCTAAGAATATCCTCCTTTAGCCTCACTGTTTGTGTGTGAATGCCTAGAGTCCTGTATAATTTATCATGGCATGACCACTTTTGAGTTCGGAGAAAGAATAGGTAGATGCCCCAAAGAAAGAAGACAGAACAGAGATTACAGGCCTTCCATGTCAATATGGAGTCAGTCCGTGAAATACCAAAGCCAGCCTCACTTCAAGTGAGATGTTCCTGACTAATAGTTTTCAAAAATCACTTGGTATTTTGAAAGAACTTCATTTGGTCAATTGAGTTTAATTATGTCAAAATCAGGACTGATTTTGATCAATTTACCTTTCAGGATTCTGATCTCTTTCCTCCAGCCTGCTCTCTCCATCTAGCAATCTCTGCTGGGCTACACACACCATGCTGGATCTGATTCCCTTCTCTGGGAAATTATACCCATTAGTTTTCCTTAAAGGGCTCTCCTGGGTATACAACATGTTATTTCACTTTCATAATTGTTACTTGCTTTTTTGGGGAAAATGCCTTTTATGAAAGCAATGAAAGTTTCTTTCATTCTTTGTGTTAAGCCATTGAAGTAGGAGGAAGTGTTTTTAACTCTGGGCTTGTCACAAAAGGCCTGGGCCACTTAGCCAGCATGCCCTAGGTGTGTGAGTTCAGGAATAATAGTTGCTTTGTGTTCCGAAACCTCTCTTCTTTAGGCCGTTGTACTAATCGAACACTTCTGCTCTTACAGCGTTTCTTTCATGTAGGTGGAATAGGGTGGGTGGGAAGGAACAGAAGTGTGGGGCCCATGTCTCAGTAAGAGCATCGAGGCTCAGCGTTTCAAAAGTCTGTGCCTTTGGTTCCACCAGCCATTCGCAACAAGGGTGATGGTGGAAAAAAGCCTCCACAAGGGAGATCCTTCTAATTAGGTTGCGTCTGTACAGGACAATAAGGGGATTCTAGGACTTCTTTGGGCTGATGGTTCAGCCACACTTTCCATTTGAGGTATTGGCTTGTCATCTTGAAGAGCCCTGAACTTGGAGTCACAACTCTGTCTCTTCAACCAACCTCAGCTTCAGCTACTATCAGGTGTGGAGAACATCCATCCTGAGAGTTATAGAAAGCTGGAGATGTTCTATGATACACAAAGGGACCGGTAGGTAATGCTTCCTGTTGGTCTTCCTCTGCCCACTGGTCTGTATTGATAAATTTTGTATGGCATGAGGAGGATTTATTTATTTATTTTTTTGTGCCAGTGCTGGGATTTGAAATCAGGGTCTGGACTTGCTCAAGGCTGGAGTTCTACGACTTGAACCACAGCTCTACTTCCAGCTTTTTGAGGGCTAATTGGAGATAAAAGTCTCACACACTTTCTTGCTTGGGCTGGTTTTGAATCATATCCTCAGATCTCAGCCTCCTGAGTAGCTAGGATTATGAACCATCGATGCCCAGTTTGAGAATCATGTTATAAATATCCAAATGGCTATTGGCCGAAAAAAAGGTTCCCATCCCTGTTGCTGAAGGCTGAGGAAATGGAGTCAAGGTTGGCCCTGATTTTGCAATTTTCTCCAGATACCCAACTGATTGGGCCAACACATTCAAACGTGCACACACACAAAGGCATATTCAGATACATGCTTGCATTTACAAACTGTGTTTACCAAAACTCACCAAACTAAAGACACATCCAGCCCATGTCACCATCGATTAAGTTTGTGGCTCATTTCTCTCTTCCTCTTCCTTCTTATGCCCACTGCCGAGCCTCAGGATAGTTGAACAGCATTCCCACAAGATACCCTGGCTCTTTAAACACTCACCCACCTCCCACTGACATGATGATTGGAATCAACTTCCCTAACATTAGTTTCTACTTAAGGAAGAATCTAACGCAATTAACAGAAGGTGGTGGAATCCAGTGAGCTCCCTTCCGCTTGAGAGAGAAAGGCAGTAGGTACCTTTAGGCTTGAGACCAGGCTGGCCTGTAGGCTGAGATCCCTGGACACCTCCAGCGTCTTTCTATCCCCTCTCGGAGCTGGCTCACACACCAAATGCACACCCAGGGTCCACCCAGTCAGAAGGACAGGCCTGTGGGCTCCTTGCTCCTGCATGAACCAGAGATTACAGTAACAGGTGGGTACCCATGGCCTGAGCCATCAGGCAACGTTGCTCAGCCTTCCAGAGAGAGGAGAAGGGGCAAGCCACTCAGCCTTGGCCAGTTTGCCAGAGGAGGAAAATTCCTTCCTGACCCTGACTGGAATCATCAACTTTGCTCTGGGCATGTGACCAAATATCTACCCAATTAAGCATCTAGAAATGGATTGTTTATATGTCAAAATATCGCCATGCGGAACAAGGCCATGCATGGGAAAGGGGTCGGGGTGGGGGTGGGGGAGGTTGGGAAGTACTTTCCCTAATCCATATGGGCAGTGCCATTGGAAAGAAAACACATTTTTCCTCCCCCAAATCTCCAGTGACACTTGAATGTCCACTGTGCCCTGAGCCCCGGAACAAAGTAGGGTCAATTTCCCACTCTGGAGATTTCCCCAAGAAGGGCAGACTCAGGAACACTCAGGGCAGCATTTCGACACTGGCTGTGAAAAGATTGTGGGTTGGGTGCTTGAGTGTTTGTTCTGGAAGAAAGCACGGCAGCTGTGAGCACCACCTTGTTGATGGCTGGTCATGTGAGTCTTTATTTTTCTTTAAGTAGTTTAGAGACCTATCATGTTTGTTTGTTTCTAGCTGTTTTTTATTTTTAAATCAAAGGTGCCCAAAAGACTCATAAAAGGAACATCATATAATTTCCTGTGGGTTTCAGGCCGAGCTCACAGGCTTTGGGTTAACTACATAGGATCAGGAGTTACGTCCTGCCTTTGTGACTCAAGGCAAGGAACATGGGATACATTTCTAACAACCCGACGGGGATTCTGCATTTTTTTTTGCTAAAATTCTTGATTTTTTTTTTGTACTGGCATACTATGTAAACATTCATGACCTGCTCGGAACTTCTGTTTCCTCACCTTAAAATGGGGATTTTAACCAGGCTTCTGTGGCTCATGCTTATAATCCTAGCTGTTCAGGAGGTTCAGATCTGAGGATCATAGTTGTGAGACTTTTATCTCCAATTAACCACCAAAAATCTGCAAGTAGAGCTGTTCCTCAAATGGTAAAGTACCAGTCTTGAGTGAAAAAGCTGAAGGACTGAGCCCAGACCCTGAGTTGAAGCCCCAGTACCAGCAAAAACTAAAATAAAATGGAAATTGTAGTATGCAATCCCCAGAATGCTCTACAGAGTAGTTTTTAATATATGCAGAAAACTTGGCATATACTTATGTTCATCAAGAAAAAGCAACACCATCTAATATATCTAAAATCTTAAAAGTTGCTATTTTGCCAACTTCTGAGAAAAGAAGACAACACAATGGTGAGAAATCCTGTCACAAATATCTTAAATCATAAAAAGAACCTTTTTACGGAGAACACAAAACCTTCCAAGCTTCCACTTGGATGGGCGAACAGCCGCTTACCCTGGATCTTTAGACTAGAACATAAGGCTGTCTGAAACATAAACCACGAACCTTCGCAGGTCCCAGTTCCCTCATTTCTTAAAAAGGAAGAAGTTCTGCCCAATGATCTGTGACTCAGTTTACAGTTTAAGACATTCTCAGCCCACCCTAGCTCCACTTTGGGGAGGGAGCATGTACTACCAGTTGCTGCCAGCAGGGGGAGAACCCACAGAGCCTCCACATGCAGCAGGCGGTCTTTGAGAAAATTCAGTGGAAAAACCCTAATCATTGCTTTTCTGGAAGCATCTTATTCTCAGGGGCTGTGAGAAGGCAAAATGACATTCTTTTCAACTACGTTATACAGACAAGTTCCTTAAAAAACATCTCCAAATCGTCATAAGGCTGTTCTCTGTACCAAGGACCAATGGGAATCAGGACTGCAGTCAGCATTGGGGGAGGTGGTGGGCAGGAAAGCGGATATTTTTCTATGTAAAATCCAGCTTTTCCTTTTAAAGACAGCTCTGGGAGGGGAAGAGCATTGAACACGTGGACACTTTCTTCTCTCTTCCTTCCCCTTGGTCTAATCAAGGGATCCAGAGAGATCTCTGGGGCTGGTGAGACAGGGTAGCCTGAGGAGGCAAAAATCTCTCTCATGCAAGCCGTTAAAGCAGACAGAGTTAAACAGCTCCTGGGAGGCCCTGTGACTGCCTTTTGGAGGGGCTGCTGCTGGGGCTATAGACAGACAAACAGACTCAGGTCCCCAGGCTGAGCCTCTGCACCCTGATACCCCTATAGCAATTCATCCAAAAGAGCAAAGGAAAAAACAGCTTACGTGAGGGCAGCTGTGGCTAGGTCCAGAGAGAAGGTTTTCAGGGCAAGAGAAGGAGGCGCTCCCGGCACCAGCAGACGGTAGAAATAAAGGCACCTGTAGCCTTGTGATATAAGTGACACCTACAGACAGGTCCGTTTGGTTTTTCAGGTTTATGCACAGCCCCTTTGATGACGGTGACATACAGTGTGACACGGCTCCTTGGGGGGGGGGGTGGTTCTTACATGCAGAAAGTTTACCTTTATCCTGCTTTTGTACCTAGTTCACTACCCCTTAGCCCAGGACAGTAAATACGCAGAAATTTCTTGCCCCTAGGAGATCTGTGGGATCTAGGCTTTGCTGAAGAATTCTCCTTTGAGCACACTTGCAAGGGAAACTAGAAATCCAGCTCTGGTATCTGGACATGTGGCCTCCTTCCTGGCTTGGCCAAGTCCTGGGTCTTTGGGTGTCATGTCATTTCCCCTTTGTGTCTGTATGAGAGGAAGGAAAGGCAGGGTGGCGTAGTGGGTAAGGACAGCAGGTTTGTAGTGAGATGCCTTTGGATTCATGTTCTGGGTCCATCATTTTTTTTTTTTAATGGACTGTGTTACTTGGCGTAAGTTAATAAGCCGATCTGGATTTCTCTGTATAATTCAACAATGGCACTTGATGTCTGGGAGGGTTAACTGAGATGATGGAGCACCCCATAAGCCCTTCCTTAGCTGGTACCTGAACAGCGTCTCCTTCATAGTTAGAATGTCCCTTCTCACTTTTACCTCCCTCCTAGGTGGACAGAATAGTGGGCTTGCAGGATGATCTCTGAGACTTTTCTCTCTCAGAGCTAGACAGGGCTTTGGGCATAAGAAGCCTACATGGTTCGGAGGTTCTGAGCAATGGTGCCGGTGGCTTTCTCCCTTCCTCCTCTGGCTGCATTGCAGAGGAGACATAAAGGTGCCTGGTGATAGATATCCAGAGCTCAAAGGCTGGGGCAGGGAGGGAGAACGGGGAGGGGGATGACCAGGCTGCCAGTTCCCCATGTGTCTCAACTGAGAACGCCCCACTTTTTTGAGCTTCCCCCGGAGAGCAGAACTCAGCTTAATAGAGAGGCTGAAATACAGGGCCCCAGGTGACTGGCACCCACTGCCTTTCACACTGGGCTTCCAGCAATCTCGGTAACCAAGATGCTGTGTCCAAAGTGTAGACTACAAGCTTTAAGGTAGAAGCAGGCATGGGTTTGTGAGGGTTTTCTTGGGAGCACTGGGCAGGCGCAGGAACACATAAATACAAATACATGGAAGAATCTGGGGGAACAAAAGGCTGTTCATTTGATGAGTCAGGTGTCATCATGGAAAAATAGTTGGGGAAAGATAAGAGGACCTGCTCAGGCCACTGACTTGGCTGCATTAACCTCAGGCAAGTCAGGCAACTAGCTTCTCTGGGTTTTACCCTAGTGGTAAAAGGAGAGGCTGACATTAGGATAGTGATTTTCAAAGTGTGCCTGCAGGATTGCCAAGGGTTCCCCCAGGGATATCTAGAAAACTGTTGGGGTGAGAAGATGGGGATGGGAGGGGACTGGAGTGAGGTTCTGGGTACTCCCCCCACCAGGGCTCAATATGAACGCCTCAGCCTTTCTTTGTTTTCTTTCCCTCCCTCCCTCATTCCTTCCCTCCCCTCTTTCCTTCCTTCCCTCCTTCCTTCCTCTCTGTTCTTGAACTCAGAGCCACTCTCTCTGGCGTGGCTTTTTTACTCAGTGCTGGTGCTGTACTATTTGAGCCACAGCTCTCTGTGTCCAGCTTTTTGCTGGTTAATTGAAGATAAGAGTCTCATGGACTTCTTCTTCCCAGGCTAGCTTCCCATCGCAATCCTCAGATTTCAGCCTCCTAAGTAGCTAGGATTACACCCTAGTTGAGCCAGCAGTGTCCAGCTCCTCAGCTTCTCTTTAAATCATCCATGTAAGTTTTCATTAAAAAAAAAATAAAAGAATCCACACTGGAAGAGTTTACACAGCAGTGGTTTAGAGGGTTTGTGGACTCGTTCAAGCTTTGGCTTTCGGAGACTTGGCCTTTCCTCCCAAGTCTCTCTGACTCCCTCACATTGCTGTGTTCTCTGCTGTTGAGTGCCTCTCCTATTCCCCCAACTCCTGCACAGGTACATTCCAGGAAAATGTATTCTTCTGCTAGAATTCTTAGAAAAGAGTCTTTTGCAGAAAGGACTCCCCTACCCCCATGCTCTCTTGACTTGAATTATTCAGGAATAGGACATTTTCTGTCAACCAGTATCTGACAGTCCGTCTGTCTATGTCTGTCTCATGGTCCTGAGTGTGCCATGAAGCATCTCTGGGTGACGAGTGTGGGAAATTACAGGCTTCTCGGACAATGAAAAAAAGGAGGTTAAGATAAAAAGCAAGATAAAAGGGGAGTTTGACTCTAATTAAGGTTAACCATCCCATTTAATCTAAATTTGATTGGAATGGAGATTTTGGGTGATGTCAAACAATAAGCTTCTAAACACTACATGATGAACATTGCCTGGAGACAAGAGATGGTGTGGAAGAGGAAGGAAAAAGGGCTGCAGATGGAAGGAAGGGTTGGAATGTTCTAGAACCCCATTCTCCTTCTGCTGTTTCCAAGTGGCACATGGGGGCTATCATCAGGCTTCTCACAGGAAGTGAGCGGCTAAGAGGGAACTCCCTGGCTTTGAATTCCTGCTCTGCCTGGCTGTAGGGAGGGATGGCGCTTCAAAACCTACATGACCTTTCTGCAAATGGGGGAAAACAAAAAGAACCGAGCTCTTACAGGATGGTTGTGTGAATTAATGAGCCAAAACCCAGGGTGTTTGAAGAGCCCTACAACTATCTTAATTATGTCTGGACCTCTTACATAAAAGCCCCACAAACCTTTAACAAGGGAGTTGCTTGTTACTTATTGCATTCATTTTTCAGATTAAGAAGTCAAGCGAGATACAGAGAAGTTAAGTAACTTGCTAACAGCGATAACTAGAGCAAGTATTACATAGGCCAAGTGCCTGCCTCTAGAGACCATCCTCTTTTCTGTGCTAACTGGTTTTAGGTGCTTCTGGGAGCAGAGCAGGGGAAGGAAGGAAGGAATAATGTATGCATGCCACATCTTCTTAATGTACCAAGGATTGTGTTTACCTATCGACCTTGGTTGTTTTCCACACTGTTTCCATGAGGAATCATTGGAAAAGTGAGCTATTTTTGAGATGTACCACCTTACCTGGGGTTCAGCTAGCTAGCAGGTCAGGGGCCAGCCCAGGGCTGAACTGAAGCCTGCTTAGTGTTAAAACTACACTGTAGAAGCTGGAGGCCCCATTTGGCCTCTCTACCTTGTTGACCTTAGTTTTGGCCCCTCTGGACCCCTCTTTCTATGGTTCAAGATGTCTGTCTCTTGTCATTGATGGCAAAATCCTGACATCTCGTTGAATCAGTACCTGCTGTGGTTCTTAGGATAGGTGCTCAAAGCTGGGGACACGTAGCTCACACCTTTAATCCTTGCTACTTAAGAGGCTGAGATCTGAAAATCATGATTTGAAGCCAGCCCAGGCAAGAAAGTCCATTAACTCCAGTTAACCACCAAAGATCTGGAAAGTAGAGCTGTGGCTAAAGCAATTGGGTACCAGCCTTGAGTACAAAAAGCCAAGTGAGAGGGAGAGATCTTGAGTTCTAGTACTGGCACCAAAAGCCAACAATCAAACAAATAAACAAAGAGAAGACACTAAGACACTCGATATGTACATATGTTATGGAATCATATAACCAGAAGGATATGTGGCTGGAGGAACCCACCTAATTCTTTACAAGATCAAACAGGCTGACATGTCTCCTGCTTTTCCTAGGATGCCCTCTAGGTGAACACACCTCCCCCCTCCAACCTGCCACCATTGCCACTAGTTCAAGATGCAGCATAAATGGAAGAGAAAAGTGAAGTAAAAGGAAAAGTTTTAGTGAATCCTAGATGATGCCATCAGGAGTGATCTGCTGGATGTGGGGCATAGACAATCATCCATGGAGAGATCACATGTTTTCAATGTTCTACTGGCTCAACTACTTAAGGACACAAGGTTTTCTACCACTGGATGGGCATGATCACAAACTCACACCTGACACCTGACACCTGGCTCCTGAGAGACACTGGGTGAGGCTTCTCAGGATTCAGTCTCCTCACTTGTGAGGCAGCAGCTATGGTTTCTGACTCATGGTCCTTTTTTAAAATACCAGTCCTAGAGCCTGAACTCTAGACCTGGGCACTGTCCCCTGAGCTTTTGTACTCAAGGCTAGCACCCTACCACTTGAACCACAGCTTTACTCCTAGGTGTTTGGTATTTATGTGGAGATAAGAATCTCAGGGAACTACCCAGCCTAGACCTTCTCAGATGTCAGCCTCCTGAGTAGCTAGGATTATAGGTGTGATCCACTGGCATCCAGATTCATGGTACATTTTAACAAATGACAGCTTTTGGATGGGGAAAGGAGGGAGACACAGGGATTTTATTAGACTCCACCCATTCCAATCTTTGAGCATCACCCTAGCAGGTGGAATGATACTGTCCTTCTCCAGTGAATAAACTTAACAGCTGTCTTTGCTTTGCTGGGCATCTCCTGGATGCCAGGAACTGTCTAGGCATGCTCATGTATTAAGTCACCACCTAAAATTTACCCATAGGGAAATACAGGCAGAGAGCGCTTGAGTAACTTGCTCAGTGTCACCACAGCTGGCAGAACAGAAAGCAGGATTTGAACATGGGATGCATGGCCACAACCACCAACTTCTGATATCATTCGGTACGTCATAGGCAGGCAGATGACACGAGAGAGACATGATTGTCTGAGCTATCTCAGGTTGCTGGAAGGATGTTGGACAGTGTGAGCTGTACATCGTTTTGTCTCTTTCTTTTTAGTGGTACCGGAGATTGAAAACAGGGCTTACTCTACTACTTGAGTCCTACTTCCAGTCCCTTCTTATATTGGTTAATTTTGAGGTAGGATCTTGCTTTGTGCCAGAGCTGGCCTGGATTTTCATGCTCCCACTTGTGTTTCCCATGTCAATAGGGATGACACATGCTACTGTTTCCAGCCATTGTGCTTCTCTGGTAGCTGGGGTAAGAGGTATGTACCACCAAGCCCAGCTATTGGTTGAGATGAAGTCTTGATAACATTTTTATGCTCAGTCTGGCCCTAAATAAAGTTTCCCAATCTCTACCTCTCAAGTGGCTAAGATTATAGGCTTGAACCACTCCACCCAGTAAGAGCTGTAAATCATTAGTTCTCTGTAATACCCAGCATGGACTTGAACCCAGATACATACTTAAGCAATTCTAGTTGGTTCATTGTGTATTAACATTTCTTTTGCATTATCTTTTTCTGTTTTTAATTTCTCTCCTCTTTGGGCATCTCCCTTCACCCTTCTATAGTCAATGGGCCCTTTAACGATTCCTATTATCCAAGCTCCTGGCCGGGAGTCCTAATTAAGTTGAAAGAGCCAGCAAAGTGCCATCTCCCCCAAATAACCTTCTTTGTCTCTTAGCTTTATGAAGTGATGGGTCTGTGGATTTCCATATTGAAACCATCATAGAGTTCAGAAAATGGAAATCAGTGGTTGACAACAACATCATGAATATGGAAAATGTCACAAAAAATTGAAGAATTTGGGCTGGGAAGGTGGCTCAGTGGTAGAGTGCTCATCTTGCATGCCACATAAGCAGAAAGAGCCAGAAGTGGTGCTGTGGCTCAAGTGGTAGAGTAGTCTTGAGCTGAAGAGCTCAGGGACAGCGCCCGGGCCCAGAGTTCAGGCCCCACAACTGACAAAAACAATTGAAGAATTTGATGTTATTACAAGCAGTAATGAAAAACTACTGATTCCGTAGCTAAAAATTTGGGGGTTTTATGCTGGTATTGGGACTTGAACTCATGACCTGTGCTCTTAGCATGACTTCCCTCCTCCCTGCAACTCATGATTGGCTCTCTAACTTTCTAAGTCATAATTCTAGTCTGGCACATTTCTAGTTAATCAGAGATAAGGCTTTTCTTCCCTGGGCTGGCTTGGAATCTATGTTCTCTTGGTAGTTAGGATTTAGGCATAAGTTATCTGTGTGTGTGTGTGTGTGTGTGTGTGTGTGTGTTTGCGAGACATAGCAGATACAATTGTAATATTATATTTTTCTTCTGCTTTCCTTCCAGTAGAGACCCTGGAAGTCAGTCTATGTCTGAGCTCAGACTAGAGAATCAGAAGCAATATGGTTGGATGGGAATCCAGATCTGAGAGTTTCAGTCAGAGGAAAGTTTCTTTTCTTTTCTTTTTTTGTCGGTCATGGGGCCTGAACTCTGGGCCTGAGCACTGTCCCTCAGCTCTTCAGCTCAAGGCTAGCACCCTACCACTTGAGCCAAAGTGCCACTTCCAGCTTTTTCTGCTTATGTGGTGCTGAGGAATCGAACCCAGGGCCTCATGCATGCAAGGCAAGCACTCTACCACTGAGCCACCTTCCCAGCTCCAGAGGAAGGTTTCTTGAGGGAAGAATTTTTTTTTTCCTTTTAAAAATTATTATAAAGGTGATATACAGAAGGGTTACAGTTATATAAGTCAGGTAATGAGTACATTTCTTTTTGGACAATGTCACCTGAAGAAAGAATTATTGAAGAAAGCATTTTCCCTCATTCTTTCCCTATTACATTGAAGTCTCCTATCAGGCATGAGGCTTACTTTCTGGGAGAGATGTTGGGTGTGCCTGTATGCAGAATGGATAACCTTGACTTCCAGGTTGGTGGAGCCTGTTGGTGCTCATAGTACTGCTATCAGAATGTCTGGTGGTGCATGGGCTTGTCCCTCCAGCCAGAGCTGATGAACTTTGAACTTAAGAACTACCACCTCGTGAAGGTGATCAATAACTAACTGATCATACAATTCGTGAAAGATGGAATTTTCCTATTGGCAAGTTAACATTGAACTTGCCAGGTGGCCTTAACGATTTTTAAACCCGTTTCCTCACTTGTCAAGTGGTGATGCTCACACATGCAGTCTGTTGATGTGTACAACCACACTTGCTTCTATATCCCCAGACTGAACTCCTTGGTCCTAACAGTGGTCATCCAAAGGTACGTCCTTGGTCAAGAGATGAGGGAGGCCAAATGCAATAGCTCATGCCTGCAATCTCAGCTACTTGGGAGGTAGAGAGAAGAAGATGACAGTTCCTAGCTACTTGGAAGGAGGTTGTAGGAAAACTGTGGTTCGAGGCTGGCCCCACAGAAAACAGCAAGAAAGATTATCTGAAAAATAACTATAGCAGAAAGGGGTGGTAGTAGTGGAAGAATTTATAATTGGAATCCTGTGGAACTGCCCTCATCAATTAGCTAAATATTATTTGTAAGATGCTGTTGATAATATTTCTTACTAACTCAATTGGTTTAAATATGGCCTAGTGGTCTTCAGGGTTGGGGACACTATGTTAAATATGAAGATATGTTAATAACTGTGTTAAGTAGATATAATAATAAAAACCCAACAAATATAAGAAGACAGCACTGTACATATGAAGAGGAATATTAAAAAAAGAGCACCTACTTCTGGTTCTTAGACCCTTCCAGTTGCATTTTGAGTTGTAGGATTATAGAAGAGAGGTGGTCAGTAAGAGCTGGCGTGGTTACAAAAAGCTTCTCATGGGATTTGGTATCCCAGCTGAAGAATTGGAGTGACCTGATAAAAACAGGTGCTTATTATGATCCAAGATCAACCACTGTGGGAGGTGGGGTTATTATTATCCCCATTTTACAGAAGAGGAAACTGAGGCTCATATGGCTTCAGTGACTTGCCCAAGGTGATATACTAAGCAGCAGGGCTAGGATTCTATTTAAAGATCACTTGACTCAGGACCCAGGTCACTGATCACGGTGCTCTTGGTATCTGGTGACAGAGGGGTGGGTGGGAACCTGGAGGTACAAAGGAGGCAGGAGGGAGTGTAACTACCCTTAGATATGTCAATCCCCCTTCCCCACACCCGGAGAAATATTGAATTGTGTGGTGGCTCTATGAATCCAAGGGGCCTTTGGTGCTACTGGTCGACAGGCCTGTCCTTGTCCAGTGAATTGAGACCTCAATAGTAAAGAAACATCTGATGTTGTCACTCTTTAGGGCAAACTCACACAGGGCAGAACAGATAGCAAATTTTGGCTCTGCTCTTATTCTTT
Organism: Dipodomys ordii; assembly: GCF_000151885.1. NCBI lineage: Eukaryota > Metazoa > Chordata > Mammalia > Rodentia > Heteromyidae > Dipodomys > Dipodomys ordii. The sequence goes on from NW_012267262.1 coordinate 12,265,340, forward strand.
TGCCACACGGTGATTCTTAGGGACACTGCTACTTGGTTTTCTTCTATCAACTCAGAAATAATGCTTTCTTTACCATGTCTTTGCAACCTCCTGCTATTATCCTAAGGACTCTGTTTGCCACTAAAAAGGTCAAAGGTCTAGCTGGGCTTCGGTGGCTCACGCCTGTAATTCTAACTACTCAGGAGGCTGAGATCTGAGGATCACAGTTTGAAGCAAGCCTGGGCAGAAAAGTCTGTGAGAATCTTAACCAGAAAAATGCTTGTAGCAAAGTGGTAGAAGCCCCAGCCTTGAGAGAACAAACAGATAAACAAAAAAACCCAGCCAAGCAAGAGGTCAAGGCCCAGAATTCAAGCCCCAATACCAGCACACACACGAAAAATGCCTTAAGGTCTTGAATCTCATACTGACCATGCTCTCAGAGGGATTCTGTCTAGTCAGTCTCTGCTGTGAATACACTATGGAGCAAGAATGTTGGTATTTTGATGTTTGCAAATGTATTGTGAGATTTCCTAATTTTATACCTTATCACAGTTTGTCTTCACATCCCCACAGGAAGAGAAGATCCCCATGACTAGTGAATCTGGGCCCAGAAGTTTTGACACTGTGGGGTTCATCGGACTCATCTCGATGCAGACTTCTCTGTACTCTGCCATCTGACTTGATTGTCCCCCAGGTAAATACCCAGGGTCCACACACTTTTAGATGTTATCTCTGAGCAAGTAGCATTCATGGGAAGCCAAATGTCCCCCAAATTCTAGACACCATTGTCACCCATATTCCTTTTTTGGGGGGGGAGGGGTCCAGTCATGGGGCCTGAACTCTGGGCCTGGGTGCTGTCCCTCAGCTCTTCAGCTCAAGGCTAACGCTCTACCACTTGAGCCACAGCGCCACTTCCAGCTTTTTTCTTTTTTTTTTTTGCTTATGTGGTGCTGAGGAATCGAACCCAGGGCCTCATGCATGCAAGGCAAGCACTCTCCCACTGAGCCACCTTCCCAGCCCCACCCATATTCCTTCTTATGAAACTATTCTCACTTCTTTCTTTCTTTCTTTCTTTCTTTCTTTCTTTCTTTCTTTCTTTCTTTCTTTCTTTCTTTCTTTCTTTCTTTTCTTCTCTCCCTCCCTCCCTCCCTCCCTCCCTTCCTTCCTTCCTTCCTTGCTGGTCCTGGGTATTGTCCTTTTGCTCAAGGGTCATACTCTACCACTTGAGGCACAGCTCCACTTCACTTCTGGCTTTTTGGCAGTTTATTAGAGATAAGAATCTCATGGACTTTCCTGCCCTGGCTGGCTTTGAACTGAGATCCTCATATATCAGCCTCCCAAATAGCTAAGAAATGAGCCTCTGGTGTTTGGCCTTGAAACTATGTTTTAATTTCTTTTCAACACAAGAAGGCAGATGGATGGGATTCCATTCCCCTCTGAGGGAACTCCTATCCTGTGGTTCCAAGGAACACCACACTTTGCGATGGTATAGTTATCAAACAAAGAGCCACGGTGCTACTAAGAGCAAAGACCTGATGAGAAGGTGGTTAAGGGAAATCTAGTAATAGGAAGATGATTGAGTGTGGGATCAGAGACGTTGGTGCAAATCTTAGCTCTATTACTTGCTAGCCAGTGGAACTACCTAGTATCTCCTTGAACCTGTTTCTTCATCTAAAACTAAATTATTGTTTTGTAGGGCTTTGGAGACAATTAGATAAGATAAAATAGTATAAAGAAATACTTAGCTCTTGGGGTTAGGGCATAGTAGTGTATTTGTTTAGCATATACAGGCCTGGGTTTAATCCCCATTACTTCAATTTTTAAAAAATAGTAAAAGAAAGAAAATGAAAGGAAAATAGCAGAAGAATGGAGAAACCTTGTCTCAAACAAAAACAAACATGTATTTACGCCAGTGCCTTGCACATATTAACACAGTACTTAATACTACTAAACATGTTCAAGTCTCAGTTTCCTTTTTCATTTGTGCTGATATTGGGGTTTGAACTAAAGGCCTGGGCACTATCCCTTAGTTTTTTTTTTTTCCAAGGCTGACACTCTACCACTTGAGATACACGTCTACATCTGGCTTTTTGATAGTTAATTAGAAGTCAAAGTCTCATGGATGTGCCTGCCTGGGCTGGCTTTGAACCATGATCCTCATATCTCAGCCTCCTGAATTGCTAGGATTACAGGTATGAAAGTTTCAGTTTTCAAATCAGTGAAACGAGGATAATATTAGCTTCTCCCTAGATCATTTGCAATAACGCACATGCATGTATCTGGCATACAGTTCATGTCCAACCAATTTATCTATTTGTTAATTTTCAGCTTCTGGTTTCACTCATTAAAGGTGTATGAATCTGGGAGTTAGATGACCCCTGTATGTGGCCAGTTATCTTTAGTTATTTATTTATTTCTTTGATACTGGTCTTGGGGCTTGAACTCAGGGCCTGGGAACTGTCCCTGAGCTTTTTTGTTTAAGGCTAGTGATCTACTACTTACTTGAACCACAGTTCCACTTCCAGCTTGTCTATGGTAGTTAATTGGAGTTAAGAGTTTCATGGACTTTCCTGCCCAGACTGGCTTTAAACCATAGTCCTTAGATCTCAGCCTTCTCAGTAGCTAGGGTTATAGGCGTAAGCTACCAGTGCCCAGCTCAGTTAATTTAATTAATTAACTTAAATGGAACAGGACTTTCATAAAATGTTCATTATTCCCTCACTCAACCTTTTTTTTTGTTTGTTTGTTTCTGGATAACAATGTGCCTTTTGGAGGGCCAGCAGATCTGCTACGTGGCCCTAACCATCTTTGCTGGCCCCTCCTCCAGCTTTATGCCTGGGCCCTATGGGTGGCAGTTTGCCAAGCTCATAGGAAGAAAACAAGCACTTGGGTTTTCTGATCCTGTGCATTCAGGATGCTGTTTATTTGAGCCAGATTCAAAGCTTCAAAGCAGAGGGAAGATCTGCAAAAGAGAATCTGAGGTGTGTGTGTGTGTGTGTGTAAGTTCCAGTCAAATGTCTTCAGCTACAGTGATGACAAGTTAGACAAACAGCCAGCAGACACAGGCCTTGTTTTGAGAAGTCGTAGCCCATACTCTTAATGCTTTGAGTGGACTGGCAGGGAAGTTGGCTCTGTCCCTGCTCCACAGTCATCTTTGGGAAGCTGTGTCATGCTAATTCTCCTGTTAGGTGCAACTTAGCCTTAGAGTGTTCCCAAGCTCTCTCTCTCCATGGATGCTGAATCCATGTTGAAGATAGTCTAAGATGGAGCTGCAGACTTTCAAAGTTAGCTTTTAGCATCCAGGGTCCACCTTTCTCCTACCCAGAGTGGAGTGGGGTTGATTTCGGATCAAGCCAAACAACACTGAGGTGGAGCTCTGCCCTTTCACAATCCCTCAGAACTGGCAAACTGGTTTAGGATGATGGACAATTAAGACAAGCCAAGATGGGCCTGAAGATAAGAATCGAAACGTGGGCCGGTAGTAGCCAAAGAAAGAGGCCACCAGCAGGTAGAATTTGAAAAGTAGGAGATTGAGATGGAAAAGGTTTCTTATTATTACTATTATTATTATTATTTTACTATTTTTAGGAGGAGTGGGAGTGGCAATGAGAAAGCCAGGGCACAGTAGAGAAACAGACATGATTTCAAGTCCAGCCATGTAAACCTGAGTAAACACACACACACACACACACACACACACACACACACACACACACCACTGATGTTGTCATGAATGGTCCTACTCCTTCCCCGCCAAAACCTACCCTGCATATAGACACACTTCTCCTGTATCCATCCCCCCAAATATCCTGTCCACCAGCCCTTAGACTGATCACACACAGCAAAGATCCCTTTCCTCTTCTCCATCCACACATCATACACACAGCCATCAGATAACCACAGCCCCCTTAGGAAGCCGATTAATAAAACTATTTTATCTATAATTACACTTGACTGATAATAACCTCCTCAGAGCCTGAATGGTTAGATTAGCTCAGATTGTCACATCTAGATTAGAGCTGAACTTGCTTTGAACTCCGGCCACACTGCAGGCCTCTCCAGCTCAGAGATTATAAATGGCTCTAGGTAGATTCATCCCATAGAACAAGAGGGTAAGAATTCCAGCTCTGCTGGCTTTGCTTTCCTCTCCACCACCATACAGATAAGATTTCTAGAAATAACATGGCCCCAGACAGGAGCAGGGTCCCAAGTCATGTTTCCTTCCCTAAGCCCACCTTTGTGGACCCCGGTGGGTCTAATTTCAGACAAATGTTAACCTCAGAGTCTGTGGAAAAAGGTGCCTCCAATACTGTCATGAAAATAAACAGTTTAATTCCTGGCTCTTGGGCTCTTGGGGACAGACTCCAATGAGCCATAATTAACTCTTTCAAGTCTTCATGGTGTCCGAATAGTAAAAGATCTGATTCTTTATGATGTAACGCTGAATGGAGGTAGCGAGGAGGCCTTTGGAGCTAATTACATGTTGGAACGAGGTTAACCACATGCCAGACATTCTTTACCTGGCTCCTCTGACATTGACAAGTCACTCAGTGACACGCTAGGGCTAAGGACAGCCACTGCTTTTCAACAAAGCAGGCACTAGAAACTGAGCTAGACAGGCCTCCTATCATTCTGGAATCGAGTTCCTCCCCTCTGTTCCCAAGCTTCCAGGAATTAAGGAATCTTTATTTTTAAAACCACATTCGAGGTCAGATCAATACCCTCTTGGGTTTCAGCTCTATCTTACCCATTTTATAGCAGCTGAATTTAGCCAGGGGAGCAAACAAAAGCCCACTATCTAAGAGGATGCTTTGGAGCCAAGTGGAAAGCATGTCTGTACAAAGAAGCAAGGTGCGCAATCATAGTAACAATGAAATCATAGTAAAACACCAAAGAGGTGGAAGTGAGTCCTGATCACAGCCCCCAAACCGAGCTAGACCTCCTGGACTACTCTGCAGATGGCTGCATCAGCATTTCCAACACACGAGGACACCCAGCAAGCCACTCCCTTTCTATCCTTCCAGCCAGGGCCAGGCATACGCTGAGCCCCTTGGAGATCTATTTTCAAGGGACTCAGGCCAAGCTCAAGGATGCTATGTGCAGCCTTGCTGACTCCCCGACATTCCTTTCTCTGGATGGGACAGGGTGTCAATGAATCTCCCAGTCAGGCTGACACTGTTCTACACACACACACACACACACACACACCACTCACCTCAGTTCATTTGTCCCACCAGGCTGACCTGGACTCAAGTTCTCTGATGTTGTCATCACCCTATCCTGGGATAGCCCTGGCTGGATGGGCGTCTCTTCATCAGCAAGCAAGATACCACATGGCTGAGTGCAGGTAGGTGACACCTCCTCTGGCTGTCCCAGCCCCCAGCAGCCTTCCAGGTGCAGCAGGCTTCTGGAATGGCAGCCTGCAGCTGGCTCGTCCACCTCCACAATGGCCAGGTGTCAACAGAAGGTCAGAGTAGTCTCTAACGTAGATGGGAGCTTCATAAGAGACAAGACAGAGAGACAGACGAGGCGCTCAGGACAGGTGCCTGCTCCCTGGGCGCACGTTGCTGAGGCCTGAGTGTGCTGCTAACCACCACAGGCCTGTGGTCTCCTAGAGAGGCGAGCCTCCGCGTCCCGAGGAGCCGAGGAGAAATGTGTCAGACAGAGCTTGTCAGCGACTCAGGGCCCTGCCAAATAGTAATTATCAAAGCCTCGTGCCACCCAGGAGAGGGAGGGCAATATTTTTACCCCCCATTTTATGGAAGGGTAAGTGGAGGCCCAGGGAGGTCCGACAACCACTTTAGCCAGACAGTCAGAGGCTAAACTTAGCCCTGAGGGTGGCTGACTCAGAGATTACCACTGGAGCTTGGGTGAAGCCAGGCCTTTGGGAACAGCCACAGGCAGCTCTGTGGAAGTCCTTGCTCTCCTTGAGGCTGCACAAGAGACTCCATGGCTGCTCTCTTTGCTCCACTGGCTCTGTCCCCTTCCAGCCCTTATCTGCCTCTGTTTTCTCCTCTGGCCCGTTTAGCGTTTGTCTAGGGTACAGTGCTCCCAGAGAGCGGCAGTCTGAGATCCTCTGCAAAGAAAACTTTCCTTAGGCAGCTTGGCATTCCAAGCATATTCGATTATTGAAAGTCTAAGAAGTCCTCCAGTGAAGAGATCTAATTTTGTGTCATCCCACCATTCCTATACTTCTTTGGACTGCTTTTTCTAGTAACCCCCCCTTGAAATACCATTCCAGCTAGGGCTCTTAGTAGACTCCTGCAGGTTCCTGCTGATAGGAAGGTCATGTCCCCAAGGTCAGGAATGATGCTTCTGTCCCCACTGTGTTCACAGCAGGCTGTATATGTGGACAGCACCAAGAACCTCGCTCTTCAGTTTCCTTCGTGTCTCAGGTGAGCAGCTGCACATCATCTTTCATACTCCGTCCTCTAGAGCTCTTGCATGAAGACAGCCATGTGTCATAGTGACTTCTGCCATCTTCTGTGATGGTTCTCTCATGTTTAGCCATCTTGTCTTTTTTCCCTTTCCCCCCCCTCCCCCAGGACAGCTAGAAGATGTTCTGGATCCATCTTTTGTTATTATCATGTCAACGTGAACTACCATCTCCACAGAGAGACCTTTCCGTACCACCTTCTCTAAAAATAACCTCTCCTTGGAGAGAGACCCTGCTGCCCAACCCCAGGGGCAGACCTTCTGTAGACCACAATGCAAACGGTGCTTCTTAGAACCATGCAATATGGCTGCCTCTGGGCCTCCCAGTCCTCTTACTTCTCTTGAATTTTCGTCACTGTACTTTCCACTATGTGACAGCATATTTTTCTTACATAGTTATTTGCTTATCGATCGTCTTTAGGATACATGAACAGCTTATTGTGATGCAGGATGAGTGAAAAAGCTAAGCAAGAGCTTGAGGTGCTGAGTTCAAGCCCCAGTGTTGGCACACACATACACACACAACTCCTGAGTGGTGATGTCTGCCTGTAATCCCAGCTCCAGAGAAGTTAGAGATAGTGCGATCATGGTTTGGGGCTGGCCTGTGCCAAGTTACGATGAGACCCTCTCTGAAAACAAACTGAAAAGGACTTTTGGTTTCCTTCAGGGATCTGCTTTAGTCTGAATTCCTCAGGGAGTTTTCTTGGAGTTCTGCTTCTCTGCCAACATCTATACTCCTCGAACACACAGCTGATTCTGGGGGTTTTGTTTTTGTTGTCTGGTGTGGCCTTGTGTCTCTTAAACCTTTGTGGAGCCCACCACTCTAAACCTCTGTGTACATTAGGAGCCCATCCGTTTCTGTCATTCCTGAATAAGATGGATCCTTCACTAGTTGGATGAGGAGTGTTAAATGGCTTTTATCTTATGTGCCAACATTGTCTAATGGCCATAGCTGCCAGAAGAGCTGTGTGTGGTCACAGTGCCACAACCCATTAGCAATGTTTCTGTGTTAGTACGTGTGGCAGGCAGAGCCCAGGGACATGTATTTGCTGTTCATAAGCTAGACCTTAGAGAGAGAGAGAGGGAGGTTAAAATGTTATTCACTTAAATGGGATCAAGTGGTGTGTGGAGGAAAAAGAGTTTCAAGTAGGAAACAAGGTAATGATCAGGGGCCCAGCCCCTGAGTGTGGTTCTTATCCATGTTCCTGGTGCTAGAAGTGAGAGGACAGAATGGCAGAGGAAACCTTTCTTTTCTTTTCTTTTTTTTGGTAAAACATTTTTTGTTGGGCTGGGAAGGTGTCTCAGTGGTAGAGCACTTGCCTTGCATGCATGAGGCCCTGGGTTCGATTCCTTAGCACCACATAAGCAAAAAAAAAGCCAGAAGTGGTGCTGTGGCCAAGTGGTAGAGCGCCAGCCTTGAGCTGAAGAGCTGCTGAGGGACAGCACCCAGGCCCAGAGTTCAGACCCCACGACCGGACCCCAAAAACCAAACAAAAACAAAAAACAGAAAAATAAAAACAAAACATGTTTTATTGTAAAGTTAATGTACAGAGGGGTTACGGTTACATAAGTAAGGTAACTAGTATATTTCTCTTTGAACAGTCTTATCCTCTCCCTCATTTTCTCCTACCCCCTCCCCTACTCCCGGCTGTTCTAAATTGTAAAGTTCATTTTCATAATGTCTAGTGAGTATCACTGTTGCATTGGTTCACCCCCTTCTCCTGCTGTTTCTGTGATTCATCTTCCCTTCTGCCAAGCAGCTAAACTAATATACAAGACAAAGGTACAGAAATAAAAAACAGTGACAATACGGCATATACCAAAGGAAAAAAAAAGAATAACTGCAAATTGTACATTATCAAAACCTCTTGTTTCCATTTCTTGGAGTTCATTTCGATAAGCTTCATTTTATATGGTCATATGCATGCAGTTATTGAGCTATTGTGATCCTCCGCTAAGAATATCATAGACATATTCTAGTTATTACAAATGAGGGGAATCATGCAGCCTGTGTTTCTTTGGGTCTGGCTTGTTTTGCAAGGCTTTCTTAATGTCTAACATTTCTCAATGCTTTGTGTGGGTTGAGGATAAGGGAGGGGGAAGGGATTGCAGGAAAGAATTGGCCAGGAGCACAGAGAGTAGAAATTGTTCACTCGGCCAGCTTCCTAGGATGGAGACCAAGCCAGGAAGCCTTTCAACTGCCTCTTTCCTGTAACAGCGGACTAGGGGAAGGTTTTGGCTTTCTTATTTTTTACTTTCTTATTTTCAGGGGCAAATATTTGAGCATTGATTTTAAAATAAATAAAAATAAAAAGCCTTTGAATAGCACCTGAAATCAGCAGTAATAACAACAAAGAAAACAGATAAAAAGTTAAGGAGTCACTATTTTCTAATGTGAGCAGTGTCTTCTTTGAATAAGTTATTCATCCCATCAACAAATATTTACTTTAAGTCCATCACGATCCATGCACTACTGGGCACTAAGGTTACAATAACATACACAGTTGTGAGTACTTGAAAGGGAAATGCAGGAGTTTTTGTAGTTCATTACCATGTGTAGTGGGCTGAAAGGTAGCTCCTCCAGAGATAGGTCCAAGTACCAATTTCAGAGAGGCTCTGAATATCACATCAGATAGACTCAATATGCCTGTGGTCTTTATGTTTTCAGTTTGCTTTTCAGATAGGGTCTTGCAGTAACTTTGCCCAGGCCAGTTCCAAACCATGATTTTCCTATCTCCTCCCCCTCCATAGTTGGGATTAGAGGCATATACCACCACATGTAGCTAAGAAAGGATCTTAAGACAGACTTTACTCTGGATTGTCTAGGTGGCCCCTAAACACTGTGACATGTATTCTTATAAGACAGGCAGAAGGGCTAGAGAGACAGACACACAGAAGAGAAGGTCAGGAAAAGGGGTGAGGAGTGGAGTGCTGTGGACACAAGTCAAAGATTGATGGCGGCTACTGGAACCTGGAAGAGGCCTGGACAAAGCCTCCAATCTTTGGAAGGGAGCTTGGCTATCTGAGCTCTTGATTTATAACCATTGGCTTCCTATGAGACAGCAATCTTCTGTTGCAAGCCAACACATTTGTGATAATTTGTTATAGTAGCCTAGGAATCTCACACATACATAAATACATCTTTGTAGAGAAGGTAGACAAGTCCAAGGAAGGAAAGTCACCTTTCTCATTTGGCATTTGATTATCCGAACACTTTTCATCGCCTATTTGTTCCTTTCTACAATTATAAAAGACTCCTATCTTGTCTTATTCATGTGCTGTGATTTATTTGACTACTTTCTTTATGCTAGATGTTTTGGTTCTTTCTAGTTTTACACACAACATCGCATGATTTTTTGGCTGGTAGCTCCTGGGGTGGGCACTGTGCCCAGAGCACAGAGTGAGCTTCCCAAAGCCAAGCCAGTGCACCATGATGAGTCCCTGAGGGAGGCTAGGAGGAGGGCAGGCCAGGCCAAGCTTGTTAGCATGAGGGAGTAGCTTCAAAACCCACAACACTTGTGTTGGTATTGTTGTTGTTTTTATTAATGAAGGAGATTAGAGAAAGATTTATGTCCTAGCTGAGAAGAGTAGGGTGGTTCAAGTTTGAGTCCAGAGAAAGGCAGGAGACACTGGGAATGTAGATTCAGGGCTGTGCCGTAACATCATTGGTTATAAGCTCCCAGTTGTCAGGTAGTCATTGTCTCAGCCCTGCCTGCCCCACCCTATGGGCTGCAAATGTGGACATTTTTTGTATGAAACACAACCCTCCTCTAGGGACCCTGGGTGGCTATGTGGCCTTGCAGAGGAAGAGTGAGCTGACACCAAATGTCCCTTCATAAGGTGACTTCTAGGCTGAACTGAAATCCAGACATAGGCCAAATGTGTCCAAAGTGCTTTGAGTGCATTTCCAGCATCTACGTTCGCAACCAGGAAAAAGCCAGTTTGCTTTGTCCAGGGGATTGTATATATTCATTGTGTGTTACCATGTCACCATACTTCCATTTGGTGGGAAAAGGTGACCTACCTTTGGAGGAAGGAACAAGAAAATGAATTTAAACTTCAATGGTCAGTTGATGAAATTCTAACACATGCTACAACCTTGAAAACAGAATGCTGAATGAAATAAGGCAGTCACAAAGGGACAAATGTTGCATGATTCCACTTTTTTGAGATACCCCAGATGGTCATACTTGTAGAAACAGAGGCAGAATTGCTAAAGTTTAGGGCAAAGGTGTTGGGGACTTTAATAAGCACTGAGTTTCTTTTGGGAAGATGAAAAAATTCAGAGAGGTACATGGTGGATGACAGTTGTATAGCATTATGAATATATTAATATTGCTGAACTATATGCCTAAAAGTGGTAACAGTGATACGTTTTTATGTTTAATTTTTTTGTGTGTGCTGGTTCTAGGGCTTGAACTCAAGGTCTTCATCTCTCACTTGGCTTTTTCATTCAAAGCTGGTGATCTACCACTTGATCTATACCTCCACTTCTGGCTCTTTGCTGGTTAGTTGGAAATAGGAATCTCACAAACTTTTCTGTCCAAACTGGTTTTGAACCATTATCTTCAGATCTGAGCTTCCTGAGTAGCTAGGATAATAGGCATGAGCTACCTGTGCCTGGTCAGAAGTTTTATTTTTATATATCTTACCAAAGTAAAAAGGCAAAGAACTGGTTATTGTTCATCTAGGAATTCATCTAGGGTAAGAAGATGGGAAAGGAACAGGGGATCAAAGTGAAGCGTAGATGGCCCTGTAGGTAGGAAGAATAGAGCAACTATTCACATTTAGGTACCAGGACTATGCTCAATGCTTTAATACATATCTTTATCAATCTCACAACAACTCTGAGGTTAGTTTGCCCACATTACAAGGAGGAAACTAAATTTAGTGACATGATGAATCTTCATAAGGTGGCTTCTAAGCCAAACTGAAATCCAGACATAGGTTAGATGTGTCTAGAGTGCTTTGATTACATTTCCAGGGTCTCTTCTACTACAGAATGGGTTTTGCGTAATTGTATCTACCAGGCCACACAACAGTGGCTTCCAATGGTCATTATCCCATTTGATAGACAAAGAAACAAAGACTTAGAGGATAAGAGATTTACTCACAGCGAATGGGTGGTGGACCTTGAACTCAGGTTTGCTTGGACTTTAAAACCTATGTAAGGTGCTGTGGCTAGGAACTCAAGATATCTCAAGTATATTCATTTTCACTCTGACTCTCAGCAGCATCAGGAAAAGAGACTTTTCCTGGTGTTATTTAGGGTATCTATATATTATGTTTATAGTCATTGTTTTAAGATAGCTCATGGCTTGTGGAAGTGTCTTTCCTGATGTCTTAAGCTTGTCAAGTTGTACAATGTCTATCTTCATTATATTTGGAGACCTCCGACACTCAATCAATTCACCCAAGAAGTGTGTTCACTGAGATACTGCAACACAATGCTTTATTGACTATCCTGTTTTGGCTACCAGGTTACAAGACAGGAGCGTATGGATCCTATTTATCTTTGTATCCTCAGTACCTAGCACTGTGTTCAACTCATAGAAAGGACACATTACATATTCATTCTAAGAATGTATGAATAAACTAAAGACGCAGAGGTAAGGTTTCTATTAACTCTTCAGGATGCATAAATTAGATTATCCCTGAAGAACACTGGATTAGTTTTTCTCCTGACTTTGATGTTTGTATCTATTCATTTGAGAACTTTGGGCTGTGCTTTTGCTGGAGAAACAAATAAGTACAATCAACTTTGCTTTTGAGGAGATTATGGATTAGAAAGGTGATACAAAATGACATACAAGGGGCTGGGAAGGTGGCTCAGTGGTAGAGCGCTTGCCTTGCATGCCTGAGGCCCTGGGTTCAATTCCTCAGCACCACATAAGCAAAAAGAAAAAACCCGGAAGTGGTGCTGTAGCTCAAGTGGTAGAGCGTTAGCCTTGAGCTGAAGAGCTGAGAGACAGTGCCCAGGCCCAGAGTTCAGGCCCCATGACTGGACTCCCCCCCCAAAAAATGACATACAAATCCCATGAACAAGATCTTATCTAGTGTTGAGAGAGAGAGGAATTTTCTGGAGAAGCACAAGGACAGAAACTGAGTAGAGGTGTTAAGACCCCCAAGCCTGAGCATCTAGGCTGCTCAATGGCTGTGTGGTCTACAATTCAATATCTTCCTGTGAGGAAAATAAGTGGAGATGTTATAGATTGAGATGCTGAAATTCTTACCTGCTCTACCTATGAATGTGGGACTATTTGAAAACAAGGTCATTGCAGATGATCAAGGTAAGATGCGATTAGTAAGATAGGTCTTAATCCAATAAGGTGTCCTTATTAAAAATAGAGACTTGAACTCAGAAGGCATTCATAGAGATAAATGATCTGAAGACAGGTAGAAGATAGCAGTCTACATACAAGCCAAGGATACCTGTAGCTGCCAGAAGCTTTGGCATGGATTAGATTCTCCTTTGCAACTTTCAGAAGGAACCAACCAGGCTGACATCTTGGTCCCTGACCTTGAACTTCAGACTTTAGAATTGCCTTAGAAAACTAACCAAGGAGTTAGTTAGAAGCCATAATAGCTCTGTTCTCAGCCCACAGTAAATGCTTAATAATGGCAAGCAGGGTGCCCATTCTTGGGCTGAGGGAATCAACAGGGCCTTGCAGAAGTGGTAGCACTTGTATTGGAGTTTGAAGGTTGGGGGAAGGGGTGGATTTGGAAGAAGGCAGAGGAATAGGAACTTATGGCAGTGTCATTTGAATGACACCATGGACTGGAACTTAGTCCCTAAATTCTTGCCTTTTGGCTCAAGGGCAGATGGTCATTGGTAATGTGGGAGATCACTTAAAAAAATTGTTCCTAAGCCTGAGCATTGCACCTCTCACTCTCTTTCTTCCATCAGTTATCCAGATGTGCTTCTTCATGATCCCCTTTTCTGTCTCTTCCTTGCTGTATCTTAAGCAAATCCATGATCGAATCTCTGTCTCTGTCTTTGTCTCTGTCTCTCTCTCTCTGTGTGTGTGTACTAGGGCTTGAACTCAGCACCTCTCACTCTCATTTGGCTTTTTCTGCTCAAGATACCACTTTTTTTTTAACACTATCAATTTTATTAAAAAATAAGGAACATGAGATTCTTGTTATTTTTGATGGCTAGTATTCCTTTTAGCTTCCAGAAACAGCCATTCACTTTTCCTTTATGGATGAGTTTCCCCTTGCTTTGGGAGTTTTGCAGCCTGTGGTCCCCTTGATGGGTCCGCGGGAGGGGGGGAGATATGTCTCAAATATGGCAACCCAACTTTTCAGTGGGTATAGCTATGAATCTTTTTTCTTTTTTTAAATATAATTTTTATTGTAAAAATACTGTATAGAGGGGTTACAGTTACATAAGCAAGGTAATGAGTACATTTCCTATCAAGCATTGTTACCTCTTCCTTTGTTTTTGCCCTACCATCCCTTCCCTCCCACCTCCACAACTAAACTCCCCCCCCCCAGCCTAAATTGTAAAGTTTGTTTTGCAGCATAGTGTCTTGTACATCTCATTGTTGCAATGGGTCAACCTGTATCCCTATTTAAGCATTTTGTTTTTTTCCCTTCCCCTCCCCAAGCTAGAGAAGTGTATATACAAGATGCAGGAGTTATACCGTGGGCTAGGAACATACAAAGAAACAAAAAAAAATATCACATGGTGCATTACAAATAGGTTAGGAACAATAGCAAGAAAGAAAAAAAAACTACTTGTGCCCCTATCTTGGGATTCATTTTGCTTAACATCATCTTATCTGGTCATATGTAGCTTTTGACCTTTTCTGCTTGACTCAGGCATATACTAGTTATTGCAAATAAGGGAAACCATGGGACCTATGTTTCTTTGGGCCTGGCTTACTTCACTTAATGTAATTTTTTCCAAGTCTTTCCATTTCCTAACAAATAGGGCAATGTCATTCTTTCTGATGGAGGCAGTGAACTCCATTGTGTATATCTATACCACATTTTCTTGATCCATTCATCTACTAAGGGGCATCTGGGTTGGTTCCATATCTTAGCTAAGGTAAATAATGCTGCCATAAACATAGTCGTGCTGGTATAGCTATGAATCTTGAGAACAGGAGGTTCCCTCTTTTTCTGGAATAAGAAATAGTCAGGGTACTGACTGATCATTTTAGGGACAGTTTGCCTGATTACATGGAAGAAACCATCTATGGGGTGAAGGAAAAAGACTAATGTGCAAAGTGATAGAGATGAATATAAAGTGAGAATGAGTATGTATGCAAAATGTTCTCTGGTCTGTATTTACAAGGGCACTAATCCTATTGTGAAGGCCCCATCCACACCATCTCCTCTAAACCTAATACTCAAATCCCCAGTCTGAATACTTTCACAATGGGGGTGCCCAAGTTAAATCTAGTGGTTACATACTGAGTATTTGTACCTTTATAGCAATAACTAGAATAGTATCTGTACAGATTGGTTTTGACTATGAGCATGCAAAATGTAGTTACTGATTGAGAACTTCTGATGCACTCTCTCCTTTTACTGAGTTCTCAAAACGGAAGCTATTTACTCCTAAAATCGTGTCTATCACATCATGGACACTCAATAGTTTGGGAATAATAGTTGGGTAATATGATTTCTAGTGGGCTCTATTTTTCTTCTCCCTTAGTATTCCAGCTTTCATAGACTTCATTTAGTTCCTGATATTCTCCATAACTCTTTTTCTCCTCAGGTTCTTTGCACGTGTGAATTTCCTCCCCAGCACACCCTGTATCCATTTAACAAACATTTATAGAGTGCTAATTATGTGTGAGGCACTTGCAGAGGTGATAGAGACAAATTTCAGCCCCAAGGAGCTAACTGCCTTGTAGGGGCAGACAGATAATGAAGAAATTTGTGTGTAAAATATATGTCATATCAGATGAAGAAAAGACCGATAGAGAAAAATAAAACCAGGAAGTGGGTGGGGTGGGTGGAAAGTGGGTATGTTGGTGAATAGAGCCTGGTGTTACAAATTCAAATGAGATCAGCTGGTACCCCCTAACCTTCAGACCCTTCCTGAACCAGTGGACTGGGTGAGAGACCTTGATTTTGATTCCACAGCCCCTTCCTTTTCTTAATCATTGTGTTCATTATAGAGGCAGTTACTACACGGAAATGGTCTGCCATGTTAGGCTAAACCTTCCCAAATCTTGGGACCCTCATGTCCTTGTGTTTACCCTTCTACTCCCAGAGGAAGCACTAGCCATAGAAATTCTCTGTGTCTTCTCTGTGTGTTTGCTTAGACACATTAGGACTTTTGGAAAGCAACTTACCCAACAAGCAGGTCAGGGCTTCTCAAACTTGACTTAGTGTGAGCCACCTGCACATCCTGTTTCCCAAATAAGGAAGTAACAGCTTGTGTGGGCCCAGGGGGGACTCTTTTATAATGTAATGGTGACATGGCCCCCATCAGGATCTGGAATCTGTCTTCTCTGACTCTGATTGAATCTGAGTAGGAAATGGTGATTGATATGGAAATGACATTGTTTGATTTTGGATTTCAGCTTACCAGGCTCTCAAGGCACTTGATTTGAGGACCTTTCTTGGAGCAATGAAGTGATGGGCAAGAATTTGCTTTTCTGTTGGATTTGAAGCTCTGTGTATAAACCCAGAGCTGCTGGAGATGCATCATCTGATAGAAAAGCATTCAAAAGTGAGGCCTACATTCAGGGAAGCAGGTAACAGAGAGACCCTTGAACCAGTCATGCCTGAATTCAGTAATCCTTCTTCCAACCATCTTTTTCATGGCGTGGAGGGGGGGGGGTAGTTTGAATTGGATCTTGATGACTTGTATCAGAAAAGTCATGAGCGAGATAATGGATCGCTACCTTGGCAGTCGTGTCTATAAACTTCCTTTCTGAAACACTTCAGTGCTACAAAGAAACAAGGGTCGTGGGGCTGGGAAGTTGGCTCAGTGAGGCCCTGGGTTCGATTCCTCAGCACCACATAAGCAGAAAAAACCAGAAGTGGTGCTGTGGCTCAAGTAGTAGGGCACTAGCCTTGAGCTGAAGAGCTGAGGGACAGCGCCCAGGCCCAGTTCAGGCCCCACGACCGACTCCCCCCCCCAAAAAAAAAAGAAACAAGGATCCGACTTCATTAACGATATTCTTGAGGAGCCTTGTCTACCAATTACTACTAATGAGCATATCCAGTGCGCCAGCCTTTTGACGCTCCCAGCGCCCTGCTAGGCACTTCCGCCCTCTTCCCTCTTTGACCCTCAAGGTTTCCTGACTGCATCATCCCACACTGCTCCCAGCATCCCTCGGCCTGGCCCAACCCAGGGGTTTTTAGTGACTCATCTCAAAACAGAGCCCTAGGTTTCCCTAAAGGACTTCGGGGGAGCTATTGTGTGAGAAACTCTAGAATTTGCCTGAATAAGATAATTGGGACTCAGTGCCAACTTGGGGTGATTAAAGGCTCTCGTGAAAGCTGACCCTCTCGAGAGATGTGTATGCTTCTGATTAAATCCAAAGGAGCAAGAGGGAGGGAGGCGGGTCTGATGGGGCACCTGTGAACACTGCTTTGGTCCCTTGGGTTTCTAGAATGATCTGAAGTCCTCACACCTCGGTGGCCTGCCCCAGGCTCTTTCCTAGCACTCTGGAAATGCCTTTGTAAAAATTCCTCTGGTGGTTTGGTGTGGTGTTGGTCAATCTTAATGTACTGAGCCTCTGGGCCTTAGGAGGAAGTGTGAAGGGGCAGAGGAATGAATTTCTGCCTTCCAGGTGATTCTTTCCTTGCCTTTGTTTTAGTAGGAGGTAGACATGTTTGTTGGAGGCTAGGCTTTAGAACATGCTTACTGGAATGTTCTTTTTTTAATTTAAAAAATTTCTCTTTAAGTACTAGTACAAAGGAATTCTTTCCTTTCTTCTTTCTTCCCTTCCTTTGTCACTCCCTTTTTTGTCCTCCCTCCCTCTCTTCCTCCCTCCCTTTCTCTCCTTCCTTTCCTTCTTTCCTCCTTCCCTCCCTCCCTCTCTCTTTCTCTCCCTTCCTTCCTTCCTTCCTCCTTTCTTTTCTCCTTCTTTCTTTCTCTCTCTCTTTCTTTCTCTTTCTTCTTTCCTCCCTCCCTCCTTCCCTGCCTTCCTTCCTCCCTCCTTCCCTGCCTGCCTTCTTCCTTCCTTCCGTCCATCCTTCCTTCCTTTCTTCCATCTTTCCTTCCTTCCTTCCTTCCTTTCTTCCTTCCTTCCTTCCTTCCTTCCTTCCTTCCTTCCTTCCGTCCTTTCTTCCGTCCTTCCTTCCGTCCTTCCTTCCTTCCTTTCTTCCTTCCTTCCTTCCTTCCGTCCTTCCTTCCTTCCTTGCTTCCTTCCTTCCTTCCTTCCTTGCTTCCGTCCTTCCTTTCTTCCGTCCTTCCTTCCTTCCTTCCGTCCTTCCTTCCTTCCGTCCTTCCTTCCTTCCTTCCTTCTTTCCGTTATCTTCAGGTGGTTGTACAAAGGGATTTCAGTTTAACATGTCAGTTTATGTGTACAGTGCATCTTGATTAATGTCACTCCTTCCACCACTCTCCCCAACTTCTCCCAACCCACCCGTTCCTTTAGGTTACCTGGTTCTATTTTCACATGCGTACATTGAATATTTTGACTATATTGGCCCACGCTTCCTCTCTCTATCTGGAATGCTCTTTCTTATGTGCTTCTCCTCACTTCAAAATGCATTTTCCTCTTAGAGCTACCAAAGGCCACTTTCTTCTGGAACCTATCACTGGCTCCATTCAGACTCTTGTGGTACTTATAACCTTGGAGTTTCTGAGAGTCTATTTTTCCTTTGGTGGATGAGTTTGGAACACAATGTCTGGCACAACGCTCCCAAAGTCCTGGTGGTGATGCTTCTGGATTCAGAAGCAGCTTCAGTTCCCAGAGCTCTGGGACAGCTTCTAAGGCTGGTGGATGGGACATTGGAATCTTGTGGGTTCTAGCTAGTGAGGAGTCTGGAACTCACCTGGAGGGCAGAGGGCTCACCTCTGGAGATAAGCAATAAGGACTGGAAACCTGTTCCATCACTTTTTCAGGTATGTGATGTGGGCCAGGTAGTTCAACTTTTTCTTACTTCAGTTTCCTTATATGTACAATGGGGCTGAAGATGACTTCTACTGGTTTGCATGACTATAAAGTACTGGCCCATAAGAACAATTCATCAAACCAGGGTACTGGTGGCTCACGTTTGTCATCCTAGCTGCTGAGGAGTCTAAGATCTAAGGATTGAGGTTTGAATCCAGTCTGGCAGAAAAGTCTCTTCAATTAACCAACAAAAAGTCCAGAAGTGGAGGTGTGGCTCAAGTGGCAGAGTACCAATCTTAAGTGAAAAAGCCAGAGTATATGCAAGCATACAGAGAGAAAGAGAGAGAGAGAGAGAGAGAGAGAGAGAGAGAGAGAGAGAGAGAGAGAGAGAGAGAGCAATGCACCAGCAATTAGTAGCAATTGTTATTATGAACTGGTCAAAAGCTATTAAACTTTTTTTAATTAAAAAAACTTATTATAAAGGTAATATATGGAGGGTCTACAGTCACATAAGTCAGGTTAAGAGTACATTTATTTTTGGACACTGTTACCCCTTCCCTCATTCTCTCCCAGGCTATTGAACTTTTAGTTGGAGACATAGAGGCAGAGTTTTAGTGTTTTACCTCTGAGCCTTACTGGACTTTATCTCTTGGCCACTGGAGACAGCCTCCAGTCCTTACCTCTCTCCAGCAGACATTGCTTCATTGTCATAGGCATCTACTCCAGATACCTAGGACCTGTCTACTCTATGCCAACAATTCTTAAGCTCCCCAGTCCTGTTGTGGGAATCTGGATTAACGCTGAGAAAATACTTGATGGTTTTTGGCTGAAGGATGGATTACCCTTCTAGACTGTTTTTTTTTGTTGTTGTTGTTCACTCAAATTTACTTTGCCAGCTCCCAGTCCTGTGGTCTGGTACAAGAGATCATTTGCTTCTCTTCAAGAGAATGTGAAAGGTGAGCATAATACTCCTGGCTCTGCTATTTCTGAACCAGGGGAAATGTAAAGGAAACTTAAGAGAGAAGTCTAAGGGTTCAGACAATACTTTCTGCCTGGTAAGGAATGAAACCATAAGGATTAGAGGGGGTGCATTGCACATTTTAAAAACACACAACAACAAAAACAGGAGCACGTAAGTGGAATTAACTCCTTATGGACTGGACTGGAGTTCAGTATTCACAGTCTCTAGTCTGAGGCTAGCATTACTATGGTGGGCAGGAAGCAGGTTTTTATGTGGGGAAGGGATGCATCCACAGATAACTGTGTTCAGGATGTAGAGCCCTTTTTCTGTCCATAGGTAGAGGAGACAGGAAGACCCAGGAGACCCATACTTTAGGACATGACTTGACCCTTATGGATTCTCAATAGACATTTCCACTGCATTGCCAGAAAACAATACAGGCTGGGTATGGGTGGTTCACTTCTGTAATCCTAGCTACTCAGAAACTGAAGCCCAAGGATTACAGTTCAAAGCCAGGCTGGGCAGGAAAGTCTTTGAGCATCTATCTCCAATTAAACAGCAAAAACCTGGAAATAGTAGAACTCAAGTGGTAGAGTACTAACTCTAAGCAAGAAAGCTAAAAGACAGTGTCCAGGTCTTGAGTTCAAGCCCCAGGACTGGCGCGCGCGCGCGCGCACACACACACACACACACACACACACACACACACACACACAAACACACACACACACACACACCTATCCAGTAATTATATTATTAATTTCACATAATGTTGTCAAACTGGACTATAAAATTTTCCATAAGCAGGTGTGAAACTAAAAATATTTAACAAATAGTACTTGGATAAGCACCTGGTGATGTGCCCCACTTTGACTAGGAGGTAGGATTCTGTGAACAGACTTTCCCCTGTCAAATTCTCTTTTGCCTTTTCCATTCTTAGATCTCCTCCCCCAACACCTCCGTGCTGTCCAATTGTCCCATGGCAAACATCATGTAAAACTCTGCCAGGTAGTGGTTGAATATGCAGAACATTTTGTCCAATTATTGTTATTAAATTGAGGAGAATGCTTCTTCTCTTCATGAGACAGTCCATTGCATTCCTGCTAAAACCCAGTCCCGTTCTCTAATGAGCACCACAACTTAAAATTCCTCCCCCACTTCCAGAACCCCCAGAGAGGAACTGCTGCATGTCTAGTCAAGAGCCATGGTGAACACTGTCTCTAGTAGGTCTCCTTGTTTGACCAAGGGATGGTATAGAGATGAGCATAGAACCCTGAAAAGAGCCATACTTTGAGA
Source organism: Dipodomys ordii (assembly GCF_000151885.1). Taxonomy (NCBI): domain Eukaryota; kingdom Metazoa; phylum Chordata; class Mammalia; order Rodentia; family Heteromyidae; genus Dipodomys; species Dipodomys ordii. The sequence goes on from NW_012267262.1 coordinate 12,286,040, forward strand.
TAAGACTTTGAATTCTCAATGGATATTTTCAGAGTTGTTAGAAAGACTATATAGTAATTATAGCATTAATTTCACAAAATGTTGTCAAACCGGAATACTGAATTTTTCCTAAGCAAGTGTGAAATTTAACAAAATTGCACTTGCATAGGCATTAATCCATCAGAACTTGCCCTGGTGATTCTGGAAGTTTCTCTGCTAGATCAGCAACCTTTAATTGCTAGCTGGTGTGGCAGTCCCAGGGCTCCAGAGATGGGTATCAGGGAGGCAAGGATCAGTAAGGAACAGAATTTCTTTCAAAACAAAACTTTTAAGAGCCAGAAAGGCAATAGTAGACCATGTGTCTGAGTATTAAAGTATTTATTCTTTGGAGTGCAGGATTCGGGAGCCCCTGAAAGGATTTCTTTACAATCAGTTCTCTTCTGGCTTCTAGCCTTTTGCCATTTTTTAAAAACTCTCTTCCCCTTGCTCAATCAATAGAAGTCAAATGATTTACGAAACAGACCAGAAAGAATTAGGGTACATTTTTCACTTTATGGAAAGTAACCACCTGTTGGTTTCCTAGGAGCTTGGTGGAAGTTTACTGCTAAACAGTCTTCTAAACCTGATCCATCCTACACTTGATCCCTTGGTCTTTGTTTGTTTGTTTGTTTTGGTTAGTGGTGGGGCTTGAACTCTGGGCCTGGGCACTGTCCCTGAGCTCTTCAGCTCAAGGCAAGTGCTCTGCCACTTGAGCCATAGAGCCACTTCAGGTTTTCTGGTGGTTAATTGGAGGTAAGAGTCACATGGACTTTCCTGCCCGGGCTGACTTTGAACTGTGATCCTCAGATATCAGCCTTCTGAGTAGCTAGGATTATAGCTGTGGCACTCGGCTTTCCTTGGTCTTTTGATAAGTGGCTTTTCCAGTGAGTCTCTAGACTTCTAGGCTCTAGATCTTGGCTGAGCAGTTGGCCTATGGGAAGGAACAGAGAAAGACACATATTTTGGATTGCAGCCAATCAGAACACCTCCCCCCACCATGTTATTTATTTGTTTATTGGTGGTAGTGGGATTGAACTCATGGCTTTGTACTTGTACCACTTGATTCATGCTTCCAGTCCTTTTGTCTTTTAGTCCCTCCCCTCCTTTGGAGCCTTGAATTTTTTTCCCAGGTATCCTTGGGATCCTCCTATCTCCACCTCCTGAGTAGCTAGATTATTTAATCTTACTTTTTCTTACACCAATGATTCCATTTCAAGCCAGGTGAGAAAACACTAACACTGATGTTGGGTGCCTGTGGACAATCATGTAGCATCTCTCAGATACATCGTCCAGGAGTCTGGGATGATTGCTGTCTAGAGCTCTTCCATCCTGGAGCTGTGTGGTCTCCATTGTGTCTCTGAGCGCAGAGATGGATAGCTTGCCTCTGTACTTGTCTTGGTCCCAGGCTGCCTTTGGGTGGTTGGTTCCCCTTCCTCCCTCATCTATGTGGTTTGTCCTTTCTGCTCATGGGAATCCTGGGCTTGGTCACTCTCCTTTGGCTAGGCCACAGGCTTGTCTGGATGGTGGTGCCCCCACCCTTAGATTTCAGGAGAGAGCATCACCTACAAAAGCAAGGGCACGCACTGTCTGCTTTGTGATTTCTACCCCTGCACTTTTCTCTTCCTCTCTCTCATTGACCCTTCTCCGTCTTACCTCCTCCCATCTCCTTAGCTTCTTCACGCTGTCACCAGTGTAAGGTCCCCTTGCCTCTGGACTTAGTCTGCCACATTCTTACTGTGATTCTCAGCAAAGTTATACCTGTTCCCAGCTTGGAGGGCTTTCAGGATCATTAAGTGAGACGACCTACATGAGTGTTGACAGCAGAGCTTGGCAAATGGAAATTACATAATCCTAATTATTTCTTTTTCTTTCCCCCCCCCCTTCTGCAGCAGGTTGCCTTGGCTCATTGACTATCCATGTGTGTGATAAGGTTAATTATTAAACTACACTGGAAATTTTACATGATCTTTTCTTCAAATATTTTGGTCAATTTATCCAGCTTTCTTTTTAGATTTAGCTGTCATCTCTAAGCCCCTTCCACCCCCTCATCCGTCAGCCTATTTGGAGCTCCCTGACTCAATGGGCTTTCTCATGCTCCCTCCCTCTGCACTTGACTGCTAAGTTTTATGTGTGTAAGGATTCACCTGGGTCTTGTAGCTTTAACTGTCATAAAGTTTTAACCACAGTGATATCATTATTGGCATTATTATTTAGGTGTAGTTATCTTTGTAAGCATAATTCCTAGAAGCAGGAACTATACCTCGACCATTTTTTTTCTTTTAGTGCTAGTAGTGGAGCTTCTACTCAGAGCCTTGCACTCTCTTAAAGCTTTTTACTAATGGCTTGTTCTCTACCACTCGAGCTTCCATTTCCAGATTTTAGCTGGTAAACTGCAGATAAAAGCCTCACAGACTTTCCTTCCCAGGCTAGCTTTGAACCTTGATCCTCAGCTCTCCTGAGTAGCTAGTATTGCAGGTGTGAGCCACCAGTGTCTGGCTAGAAAAGTAGAATTTATTATCTGAGAAGTTGCTCCATCAAGCATGGCCTGCAGGATTGAGGTCATGACTTAGAAACTGGTCTGTCTGAATTCAGAAGAATAAATAGGTGCCCAGTAGATAGTGAGAAACCTGATGTTCTACTTGGAAAGTGAAGAGGGTAAAAGATCCATATGTACAGACACCTGGACAGGAGCTAGCATATGATAGCTACAGGAGACACGGCACATACATGGCCCTTGCTACCAATCTGGTGAGAAGGAAGGGCGAGAATGGTGACAGGAAATGGGGAGAAGCGGGTAGTGCTACAGAATGGACTGTTTATCTTGTCTGCCTTGCTTCCTTGTGGCATTTTTTTTCAGCATCTTTGAGAAGATTCTCTGGCAGCCCTGTGGAGGAATCAGAGGAAGAGAGAAAGAACTCAACAGCTGCTTTCCAGAGAAATCTCTGAGGGTGGGGTAGCAGGCGCTGCGAGGGAGAGGTCAAAGATGATTCTAGAGTTTCCTCACTTGGGCAACTGGGTGGATGGGATGCATTCATCAAGATAGAGAAGGCGGAAGGAGCAGGAGCAGGTTTGGGTGGGGAGAGGCAATGGGTCCGGGACTGGGACTGGTTCAAAGTGAAGTGCCCTAGGGACATGGGGAGAAGAGACAGCAGGTAGTGGATGACCCAGGGAGCCAAGTGCAACGCTGGCTCAGAAAACACCATGCCAAGTGTCAGGGGGAGGGGCCCTGAAAGGAGCCTGGGTAGGCCCAGCAAGGGGTCTGCAGGAGACAGGGGAGGTTCAGGCCACCACCTTTCTTTGAGGAAAGCCTTGGTTGACCAGATAAGACTTGGAGTGGCCTTCAGAGGGCTCTTCCCAGGATTCATCCACCCTGACAGTTGATCTGGAAAACATTACTGCTCTCAAAGGGCAAGAAGGCCTTGGAATCAGTGTGCTGAGGGTTGGAAAGAATCTTAGAGATTGTATGGTTTGGTGGATTAAAAAAAAAGTGTTTAGCCGGGCGCTGGTGGCTCACGCCTGTAATCCTAGCTACTCAGGAGGCTGAGATCTGAGGATCGCGGTTCAAAGCCAGCCCAGGCAGGAGAGACTCCTATCTCCAATAAACCACTAGAAAACCAGAAGTGGCGCTGTAGCTCAAGTGGTAGACCACTCGCCTTGAGCTGAAGGGCTGAGGGACAGCGCCCAGGCCCAGAGTTCAAGCCCCACGACCGACAAAAAAAAAAAAAAAGTGTTTAAAGGAGACAACTCTTTAAAAAAGAAAACCCACCCTAAGCCTCATGTCCAATTTCAATAGGTAACAGTGCTAAACACAGGGCCAGCTTCAGAACAGCTATGACTGTGGGTTCTTGTAATCTCTTCGGAGAAGGCCATGTTCTCTTCCTCATTTCAAACATTTATTGGCACCAAGTACATACAAAACCCTGTGCCCAGCTCTGGATGGAGCTATGAACAAAACACAATCTTTGCCCCTGGGTTCAATGGCTTTCAATCTTGGCTGTAGCCTGAAATCACCTGACAGCTTTGTAAAACCTCCCCCTCCCCCAGTATCTAGGCTGCAGGCCATAGGCATGATGTCACAGTTGCTGTCAGCAAGACCCCCAAGTATCAATGTTTCTCCCAACTGCTCAGCCAACTTGTGTGCTGCTTTATTTGAAAAAAGAAAAAGCTTAGACTGGCTTCAATGGCTCACATCTGCCATCCCAGATACTTGGGGAGGGTTGTGAATTTGAGAAGGGTAAGGTTATAATTCGAGGTCATCAGCCTGGGTAAACAGAGTAACTTCAACTCCACAAACAAGTCCATCATGGTAGCTCATCTTGTAATCCTAGCCACATAGGAGGCATAGACAGGAGGTTTTCTGGGGGAAAAAATTGAAAGCAACAAACAAGGGGTTGGAAGTGTGGCTCAAGTAGTAGCTAAAGACCCTGGGTTCAAGCTTAGTAATGCCAACAAACAAACAAGTGCAGATGATCTAGTGAGAGTAAGCATTTCAATTGACTCCAAATGGTTGAATCTTAAACCTCTCCTTAATTTTTTAGAGAGGGCCCAGAACTTGAGTTGAGCTAGACTATGGAGGGACTGAATGAAGTTGGTTTAGGTGGATTGTGGAGAGGATGGTTCTGGAGACTCTGTCTGGACTCCTCAGGCAAGTTCCTCTTTCTGTAACTACTCTGTGCCCTGTGACCCTTCACCTGGTTGGTCACCAGGCTTTGATATGAAGAAAAACTCCCTTGAATGATCTGCTTTGTTCTCTCTTCTCTGCAGCTGTCTTTCTCTGTGAGAAACAGGTGAATTCTTTTTCCAGTGAGTATTCTTCATTCAGAGGTACACAATGGGCCTCTTTCATTGGCTAGTCAGTCTCTAGTAACAGAGACCACGGGCCTGCCAACAATCTCCTTGTGAAACTGCCATGCTCTGGGCTCTGAAAGTGAACTATGGGCCCTGACACCTGGAGCAACATCAGCCTCACACTGTGTGGGGCTCCCTGAGAGCCAAAGGCCCCCGGGACACGGCAGAGGGACAGCTTACCTAAGGCCCTCACTCTCCATCCATCGGCCCCGCCAGAGCCTCTGCTCTGAGTGGCTGACCTCTGCTGAAGCTCAGAATGCCACCATTAGCTGGGAGGCACTGCTCTGATGGAGTAACCTCTCTGAGCTCTAGTTTCAACCGGAAAGACTGGGGAATGTAGGATTAGAAGGCTTAAGTGACATAATGTATGCAAACACAGACTACACCTTATGTACCAAGTACTAAGGTAAGGCTGTTTTTAAATATAAGCTGTAATTTAACCAAACGAGATTGGGATACCTTGTGAGGCTATTGAAGGGCAGATACAGACATAATGCATCCACAGTGTTAGAAGCAGGACTTCTAGCCCAGGCTTTCCAAGGTGAGAAGTCAACTCTGTGCTCGTGATCGTAATTGGTCAGGCATTGTGAGAAGGGGGAAAAGTGGCATGGGGAACACACCACAGGTTTCACTACTTTTGAGGCATACAGAACCGGGAGATATATGGATATTTTGTGCTGGTACTGGGACTTGAACTCAGGGCCTCATGCTCTTGCTTAGCATTTTTATGCTCAAGGTTGGTAATCTACCACTTGAACCACATGCCTATTTCCTACTTTTAGTTAGTTAATTGGGGATAAGAAACTCAGAGCTTTCTGCCTGAGCTGGCTTCAAAACTGGATCCTCAGATCTCAGCCTCCTGAGTAGCTAGGATTATAGGTATGAGCCACCAGTGTGCTTGGCTTAGAAAGAGAATATTTAAGCAAGAAATGAATTTTTCTAGTGGGTGTAGGGATGAAATGAATCATCAGGGTTAACTGTGTACTAGGAAGTTGAAAATCCTCTTTTCCATGTATTATTTTAATCCTGAGGAATAAATTTGCCAGTAAAGTTTCATTCCCTGTGCTGGAAACTGTGGTGTAGACACTCCGGGAAGTGTTCTGGAGTGGTGTTGAAGCTGGGATTTGAACCTCGGTTTGTTTGGTGTAAGGAGCACCTGCCTTTTGACTTGGGCTTTTCCTTGAGGAATGAAATCACTTAGATGTTTCCATTCAATTCTTCACTTTCTGATGGTTTCATCCCTACTGTCCAAGTGTAGACAAATCACACAGGGCACATTGTCGATTTTCTCCTTGGCAGCCAGGTTCGGAGTGGAATGGCACTGATATTAATGTTACTAATACAACAATAATTATAGCCACCATTGAGTGAACCCCATGTTCTGAATGCTGTATTCAGGGCATTGTTGTAAAAACTCGAGAGCTTTTTAGCTCATTTATTCCCACAGTGCTGCTTTTCAGTTGAGATTGTTACTGTCCCCGAGTCTGCACAGGGGAACAGTGTAACCCAGATCCATTCAGCAACTTGCCTAAGGCCACAACGCTCATCACAGTGAAGCTGAGCTTTGACCCAGGCTGTAAGCTGGTGGAACTTGCAGGAAGCAGATGCTGGGATGTTTGTGTGTCCTCACCTGTCATCATGTTGGTGGTGGCTACCATGAGAGGAGCTCCAGTGAGGGGCTGGGGGAAGGGCGTTGGCAGAGAATGGTCTCCTTTCCAGTGCTTCTTTCTGGTGTGTGTGGGTCTCAGAGTGAATCTGAGAAGACCTTAGGTGTCTGTGGACTTGATGGCTGTTTAACTTGGCTCTCACCTGGCTCTGACTGCTCACTCAGCTGGGCTATGAGGTCTATCTAGGAGGCCTTCCCCATCCCCTGAGACCCAGGATAGAAGCCTCATTCTCCTGTAATAAGGGGATTCCCTTCCTATAAGGTAGTCCTCTGTTTCTTGGTCTGGTTCTGATGCCAGCTCCGCTGGCTGACCCTGAGGCCATGGGTCTTGGGTCTGAGGGCCGAATCCAACCCTGGTGTGGGTGACTGTAGAACCCTCTGGAGCCTCGGGCTTTGTTATCCCATTTTTATGGTTGAACAAACCCCATGGAGAGAGCACTCGAACAAAGGTTCACAATAACAAGTGGCCAAGCTAGGAGTAAGAGCCAGACTGGTCTGAGACCAAAATTTGCAAGCATTTTCCCGTGTCACTTTCTACTTTTCTTTCCTTTCATCCTGAGGCCCAGTGTCTTGTAGGTGGGAGGGACTTGAGCCATTTGGTTGAGAAGGGCAGCTATTCTAGTGCCTACTTTCTCTGTGCCCAAACAGAGGGTGCCCTGCCATCCCTTAAGTCTGAGACCATGGGGGATCTTGCACAATGAGTTGGGGCAGAATGTAAATAAGTGATTCATCTTCTCCCAGCATGACTGGACTATGGTGAGTGTGCATGTACATGTGTGTTCCATCTGCCTTACTTGTTCCTCCTGAGAGATAGCTGGTCCTGTGCCTGACTTTGATTTATTTCTAGTAAAAAACACCTCAACATGAAGATAAGCATTCACTCCTGCAAGATTGGAGGGTGAGATAATACAGAGCCTTCAACCAGTTCATGTTCACTGGTGACTTATTCTACCCAAGGGTTCTCATGTGTGAGAAGTGAGTCCCAGGCTGGGGTGGGCCACAGGGGAAGCTGAGAACACAGCTGAAGTTTTTAGGGGGAGCCTCGGTCTCCTTCCTGCAAATGTTGATGAGCCTAGCGGCTGAGCCACTTGCAAAGGGTGGAAGGGTAGGGACTGCTAGCACGTGCTCCAGGGCCATTAATTCTGTAGTGAATGCCCATGCTGTTTCAGGATGCCCTTCTTAGCATTATTTCTGAATTCTAAGTCTTAAGAAACTTCATACACATGTGTAATCTATTTCAATTCTATTCACCCCCCAATTACTCTCACTTGTCCTGTCTCCCACTGGCCCTCTGTCTTTTCCCAAATAGTTCCCCTTCCAGTCCCATGTCATTACAAAAAACAACAACTAAATTCTGCATATAAGAGAAATCATGTTGTGTTTGTCTTTCAGAGTGTGGCTTATTTCATTTAATGTGATGATCTCCAGTTCCAACCATTCTTGCAAATGACATGATTTTGCTTTTCTTTATGGCTGGGTAATATATGTGTGTGTGTCTGTACATAAATTCATGGTTTCTTAGTTTATTCATCCATTGATTGCCACCTAGGTTGATTCTCTGATTCGGCAATGTGAATAATGCTGCTGTAGACATGGGTGTACAGGTGTCTCTGTGGCATGATGACTTGGATTCCTCCTGGTGTCTATCGATAGTGTGTATCCAGTAGGATCATGCATAGTCCTATTTTTATTGGTTTGAGAAACTTCTTCTTTTTTTGGGGGGGGGTCTGGTCTTGGGGCCTGAACTCTGGGCTTGGGCGCTGTCCCTCAGCTCTTCAGCTCAAGGCTAGCACTCTACCACTTGAGCCACAGCGCCACTTCCAGCTTTTTTCTTTTTGCTTATGTGGTGCTGAGGAATCGAACCCAGGGCCTCAGGCATGCAAGGCAAGAGCTTTACCACTGAGCCAACTTCCCAGCCCTGGTTTGAGAAACTTCTATATTGGTTTTCATAGTGATTTAACTAATTTACATTCTGACCAACCCTGTTTAAATGTGCATCTCCCTCCTTTACCAGCATTTGTTGTTGTTTTCTTGATGATAACCATTCTGGCTGGGGTCAGATTTAATCTGACTCCAGATTTTTTTTTTGGTGCCTGTCCTGGGGCTTGAACTCAGGGCTTGGATGCTGTCCCTGAGCTTTTGTTCTCAAGGTTAGTACTTTACTACTTGAGCCACCATTTCACTTCTAGGTTTTGGATGGTTAATTGGAGATAAGAGTCTCCCAGATTTTACTACTCAGGCTGGCTTCACACTGCAATCCTGAGATCTTAGTTTCCTGAGTAGCTAGGATTACAGGCATGAGCCACTGACACCTGGATAATCTCAGTGTAGTTTTAATTTTAATTTCCCAATGGCTAAAATGTTTACCTTTTTGACATATATTATTGGCCATTTGTATTGCTTCTTCTATTGGATTCTTATCAATTCAAATTGAATCAAAGACTTTGAAACTACTAGAAGAAAACAAGGAAAATACCTCAAGATACAGGCAAAGGCAACAACTTTCTGAATAGGACTCCACTGGCAGTGGAGACACAGCCTACAGAACAAAAAGAAATCTTTGTCAATATTTATTCAATTGTTTGAGATCCAGAATACATGAAGAACTCAGGAAATTAAACACCCAAAGAATATATGAAGAACTTGAGAAATGAAACATCCAAAGAACAAATAATCTATTCTGGGTTTTACTTTACAAGTGGAAGAGACAGACTCTCAGCCCCCTTTACAGCTAAATGACGTTGTAAGACTAAGGTTTTTCCAATAAGATACCTTAATGCTGACTTTGGTTGTGAAGGGAACATTAGGAAGTAGCTGGCTCTGCAAGGGATTAATTTCCCGAAGTGACATAGTCAAGGTTTTGTGGCTTTTTAGTGGTGGTGGCCATTGCCTCTTTGAAAAGCAGGTGAGGACTAGATAGTATTCTTGGTGGCTGTAGTAGCATTCTGTTGCTATAATGAAATGCCTTCAACTGAGAAACCTATAAAGAAGCTCAGACCTCACAGTTCTGGAGGCAGATAGTCTAAACACCACGATACTGGCTCTGGTGAGGGTTCGCTATCTACATCAAATCATAGTGGATGGGATCATGTTATTTGATAATGACCCTCTTGATAAAAGCGACCAGAATCCCAGGAGAACTACATTAATATCTCCTTAGAGCAGTACTCCCAATAAGTCAACCATCCTTCAGTAGGCCCCACCACTTAAAAGATCACCACCTCTGTACAATCTTACTGAGGACCAGGTTTTCATCACAGGGACTCTTGGAGACAGACCACATCCAAGCCATAGCAGTGGTGAATTTTCTATGTCCCACTCACTGACCTCATGGAGATTTGTGAGCTATCCAGTAGGTCTTAAATTTGTTGAGGTTTGCTCAATGGCCTAGTCCATTTTGGGATTGTTCTATCAATGTTTGAACACTGTTCTGAGCTGGGAGGAGTTGATTAAATGCTAGTGAGATTGTGTTGGGTGAAGATTGTCAAGTTCTTCTATGTTCCTATTCATATTCTGTTGAGTGTTACATCATTTGTTGGAGGAGGAGGAGCATCATCTCCAACCTTAATTATGGCTTTCTCTGTTCCTGCTTTCCAATTCTATTGGTTTTTGCTTCTCACTTATGTTGAAGCTCCATTGCTTGGTGCATACTTGTTCGGGATTGCTATGTTTTCTATGTGGGTTGACTAATTTTAATCATTACACAATACTCTCTTGCCTCTGTTATTTGTCTCTGCTGTGCAATTTATTTTGTCTGATAGTCATTTTGCCACATTACTTTCTTTTGAAGTGTGTGGGACACATCTATTCTATCCTTTTTTTTTTTTTAACTTCCAGACTACCCATGTCATCAGGCTTAAGATGACAGTGTGCAGAGGAGTTATATTTTTACATCTGTTCTGGCATCAAGCCACTTGTATGGCAACACAACTTACATATGCCATTTTATTTTATTTTTATTCATTCTCAGTGTTGTGCTTGGGCTTCTGTTTATTTATCTGACTTCCTGAGAGTTATTAGAATTTTTTTTTCATGATTTGAATTATCTTGTTTTGCCTGAATCTCTGATGGCTCTTTTCCTGGTTGCTGTGGATATTACCTCTGTTCAAATCTTGTTACAGTGTAGTAGTATTGACCTACCAGTTCAAGTAAAGTATAGAAGCTTCCTTTTTTGTGTGTTGGTTGAGAGGGTTGAACTTGGGGCCTGGGCACTGTCCCTGAGCACTTTCGCTCAAGGCTAGAGCTCTAACACTTTGAACCATAGTGCCACTTCTGGTTTTCTGGTGGTTAATTGGAGAAAAGAGTCTCACAGACTTTCCTGCCTGGGCTGGCTTTGAGCCATGATTCTCAGATCTGAATCTCCTGAGTGGCTAGGATTACAGGTATGAGCCCCCAGTGCCCAGTGAAGCTTCCCTTGTTAATGTACCTGTACATGTACAATTACTTTTAATATACCCTCCAAATACATTAAAATCATATCACTTCCTGGCTTTCTGACTAAGATCAAGAATTGTACCAATGTTAAAATATTTGCTTCAACTGTCAAACACAATTTAGAAACCTCAGCATGAAAAAGAAATTATTATTTTTACTCAGTTTTTCTCTTGCTGTGTTATTATTATTTCCTAATGCTCTAAGATTCCTTCTTTTGTCATTTTCTTTCTGTTTAGAGAACTTTCTTTACTCAGCCTTAGTGCAGGTTTGCTGGTGATAAATTCTCTTACTTATTGTCATATCAGAATGTCATGATTTCCCATTTAGTTCTGAAGGCCACTTTGTCGATATTGGAGTCTGAATTGACAGATCTTTTTTTTTTTTTTTTTTTTTAACAATTCTTGTGCTACTTTCTTTGGCCTTCATAGTTTCTGATGAGAAATCTACTGTCACTCAAATTGCTTTCAGGTTACACTGTTGTTTCTCCAGGGTTGCATGAAAAACTTTTTGTCATCTTATGAAAGTGACTCTTATATGCCTTGGCATTACTTTCTTTGGTTTTATCTTGTTAGAGGTTTGCTGCTCAGCTCTGTGTGTGTGTGTGTGTGTGTGTGTGTGTGTGTGTGTGTACTCAAAGCTGGTGCTCTACCATTAGAACCACACATCCACTTCCATCATTTTGCTGCTGATTGATTAAGTGGAGAGAGGAGTCTTGGAGTTTTTTTTTTGTCTGACCTTGCTTTGAACCTTGATCCTCAGATCTCAGCCTTTTGAGTCGTTAGGTTTACAGGTGTGATCCACTGGCACCCAGCTAAGCTACTTGGCTTTTGCAAGTTTGAGAATTTTTCAGCCATTAATTCTTTACATACTTTTTCAGACCTTTGCTCTTTCTCCTCTTCTGGAACTCTAGTGAGACAAATGTCAGGGCTTTTGTTGTTGTTATACTTCCTTCCTCAGGTTCTTGAAGTTTTGTGATTTTTAAAATCTAGCCTATTATCTCTGATTATTCAGGCTGGGTCATTTATATATTTATGTATTCAAGTCTGTTGATACTTTCTTCCCTTGAAATCTTCTCTTGAGCCAATTCACTTTTTATTTTTTAATTGAGATTTGAATTTGGTGCCTTCTACTTGCTAAGTAAGTATTCATGATCCATGCCCCTAAGACCCCTCTTCCAAGTCCTCCCTTTTTGCTTCAGTTATTTTTTTTTCAGATAGGATCTAACACTTGTTTTGTGTAGACTGGTCAAGGATCAAGCCTTCCAGACTTCCTAAGAATACTGAATGTCCAGCCATAGGAATTTGACTGCCCAGTAGCATGGATTTGGTATACAGGAGAAGAAAGAGAGAGAGAGGAAGGGACTCTTGTCTGTAGTTGGAATTACAAGCTTGGACCACCTTCCCTGCCCTTTTCTTTGAGATAGTCTTTTTCCCCCACACTGGCTTTGAACCATGATCTCTTAGCTCCACTTCCCAAGTAGCTAAGCTTACAATCATATGATTGTATTGTACTTAATGCCTGTGGGGTTTTGATGTACTTACTGGGAGAGATAGCAAAGAAGTTCATCTACTCAATCTTCCCAAGAGCTAAAGTACTGGTATCTTTAAGATTCTTCTCTGCTGAAACTATTGAATACAACAAAGAAGATCAATTCCCACCACATCCCTTTTTTGAAGCACAGAGTCAGAGAAGAGCTGTGTTCAGAAGCTGGACTTGTCCATAAATTTCCAAAAATGATAGTTCTCTGCTTTGGATAGAAATAATTTCCTTCTACTTTCTCCAAACTACACAGTGTATCTTCTGAATACAACCAAAATGTTTCTCTTTCCTGTTTTTTGGACTGGTCTTGAACTCAGGGCCTAGGCACTGTCCCTGAGCTTCTTTTGCTCAAGGCTAGTGCTCTACCACTTGAGCCACAGTTCCATTTCTGGCTTTTTGGTAGTTTTATCAGACGTAAGAGTTTCACAAACTTTCCTGCCTGGGCTGCCTTTGAACTGTTATCCTTAGATATGAGTCTCCTGAGTAGCTAGGATTACAGGTATGAGCCATCAGCTTTCATTACCTGGCTCTCTTTACCTTTGTAAGCCACAAAAGCAATCATTGTTCTTTGCAGTATATGTATTACACACAGATAAAGAAAACAGAGAGGATCCATATAATGTACACACAATCCTGTATAATGTATATATATATATACATATATGTATGTATACATACATACATATATGTATATATATATATATGGTATACATCCCATATAATGCATACATAATGTACAAATGTATATGTATGAATAGTATATCATCTACAGCTGTTTCTTATTACCTGAAGGTTCCATATCTGTGGATTTAACTTATCATAGGTTTAAGATATTTGAAACAATCTGCACAGAACCTGTGCAGACTTTTTCCCTATGTCGCTTTCTAAACAACATGGTTAAACAGCTATTTACTTAATATTTACATTGTATAAGATGATATACAAAGGCTGTCAAATTATATAAGGGACTTGAGCAGCCATAGATTTTGGTATGGAACGGCCTGGGACCAATATCCTACGGATAATGAGGGATGGCTCTCCATACAATCACATGCAAATATGGTATTTCCTACATTTATATAATAAAAATGTGATTATGCTGGATTTTCAGTTTGGTGACATGCTTTTATACTTAACTGGATACCTTAATATCATTCCATTCCAAGAAAAAGAGTTTTAGGTGATCTCTCTTTAATGGTTACATAAAATTCCATGGGAAGAGTTGAGCTATTTACATCTCTCTTCCTTCTTGTAGAAAATGGAGATTATTTCCAATTATTTCCACTGTAAGAAATTCTGAACAGAACAACTCCTTTGTAGATATCGATTGCGCACTTGACTGATTATAAGATAACCTCTTAGCAGTGGAATAGCTAGGCTGTAGGGGACATGCATTTTTTGGAAAAAAGAACCTTTGATACATATCTTTACTTCCCATTCTGCTTTTAACCCTAGTTCCAATGTGTAGCACTCGTTTGGCTCCAAAGTGATCCCATTCATAGATCACCAATAGTGTCCCACCTCTACTCTTCCCTCTGCTCTCTGCTCCTCTGTCCATTCCTGCTGGCTTGTGGCAGGATGACACTTGACATTTGAATGGGCATATTTCATTTGCTCCCATCCATCCATTCATGACTCAGTGTAACTTCTAAACATAGGTGGCGAGTGTGTTGTTTTAAGTTCAGTGCTCCCAAGGCCTTGATGTGAAGCACTGTTTAGGAGGCAGTTGTGGTCAGGCAGGTTCTTCCATTCCAGTGACCTCTGACCTGAAGAAGAAGAGAGGTGGAGATGTATAAAAGAAGAGGGTCAAACCTGAGAGGTCAATCATGAGGAAGAGGATCACATAAGTGACCTTCCCCCTCACCCTGCCCTTAACCCTGTGACGCAACTTGGTCAGGGAGCCACAGTAGGATCTGCCTTCAGTTAGAAAAGCCAGGCCTGGCTTGCCAGGGTGAAGATAGGTAAGTTCTCAACACATCATGGAAGTTCCCCTGGAGTAAAAATGGGATGTGGTGTGTTGTAGGAGGAAAAGGCACTGAGACATCCTTCCAGGCTTCTTAAGGCCTCCAAATGCTTAGCCATAGACATCTAGATGTCCTGTAGCATGGATCTGATGTGTAGGGGAGGAGAAAAAGTGGGGGAAGAAGAAAACCCAGCTCAGGAAGGCCTGCAAGAGGCTGGATAACAAGGTAGGATATAGGGCAATGGACCACACTTCAGGTATCTGAAGAAGACAAACATCCTAACCTGCCTGAACAGGTCACAGAGGAAGACTAGGGAGGTTGTGTTACAGAGGCCAGTAGGCTTCTGACAAAATCAGAGGAAGAAATTCTTCCATTGTACATGGATACCTGTCCACACTCTCTTCTCTCCTTCTCAGTCTGGATCTGTGTATCTGTCTGTCTGTCTGTCTGTCTGTCTCTCTCTGGCTCTATCTCTGTCTCTGTGTCTTTGTCTCTGTCTCTGTCTGCCTGTCTCTCTCTCCAGAAACTGTGACTGAAAAGCAAAGATGTTGCATTACTCCACTTGAAAGATTAATTGTACCTAGGAAAATAGGTTTTCCAGATTTGAAATTTTACACCTTTCCCCACATATATGCCTTTCATTTAATTGTATGCTATACATATGCAGGGCGGTTAATAAATAAAGTCCCATTCTATTCAAGCAAACAATTTTAAGAATAGCCAATATTATGTTAAACAAGTGAAAACCAGTTAGTGGAAGTGCAGGAGTAAACAAGGGGGATTCAAGGAACCCCTAGGAATTAGAAGATCCAGGTTGCCATGCGTGGTTGTGTAATGTACACACTGTGCATACAATTGCACACTGTGGGCCAAGGACCCCCTTGGATGTTGAAATCCAGCCCAGGTTCCACTTATCAAGACTCGGGCTCTGGCAGAGGACCAGTACAGTCTGCTTACAAGCCACTGAGTAGCCACGGCTTCATTCAAATTCATCTACCTGCATGGATGACCTTTTGTATATAGGTCATATAAAGGCAGGTGATGGCCATGCATGAGCACACTTGGGAACCACAGTAAGTGTTACCAGTACATGGAATCTTCTGGCTTTCTATTTTGAGTGCCCAGTTTGCTGATAAATTCCAAAACAAGTTCAGTATGTTCCCTTGTCCCAGACTGAGGACATTGTTGCTTAAATGTGGGAGAGCAGTGGCAGGCATTGCCATTCGACTGTGGAGAATGGATCAGGCAAGACCAGGGATGCACAGAATCCCTGTGAGGGGCTTTCTTTCTGTTCTTTTCTTTTCTTTTTTTTAGGCAAAGCCTCCCTGTGTAGCCTCAGCTGGCCTGAAACTAACAATCCTCCAACCTCAGGCTTCTGAATACTGTGATTACAGGCATGGACTACCACATCCAGACACATGGGACTTTTAGAGTAGCTATAATTATCACCAGGAGGACAGCCGAGATCACCTTAGTGATCATTATTTGGCGATCATGAAAACAGCATCTTTATTTTATAATCAGGAAATGTTGATCTTGAGCAATGATTGCTCAGAGGTCACAAGGTTGTGGAGCTGGGACTTGAATCTGAAGCTTCCTGGCTATGATCCCAGGGCTCATTACTTGGCTGTGTGATGTTGGGAGGAGGGGCATAGCAAGGAAAATGATGGGGGTCTTCCTCCTGGCCTCCTTCTCCCTAAGACTACTCTTTACAGCTTAGAGATGCTTGAGGCATGGTCCAATGCTAAATGGGAGACCAGGAATGTGCCAGTTTATGATGTCAGTGAAAGGAGTGGTCTCTATTTCAATAGCCTCTGAATACAAGGAAAAAAAATGCCTCTTCATTTGTGGTGCTCCTCTTCCTTGGTGCTGATTCAGCCTGGAAATCATGCCTATTTTTCTGGCTGCAACATAGCAGCCAGAAATCAACAACAACAACAATAATAATAACAACACTAATGATGCTAAAACACCCCCGTCATCCTGCTTGGTCCAGGCAGGGTATCTTTGATCTGAGAATCCCCAAGCATGTTGCCAGCACAGTCCAGTGGCTAGTATTATTATCTCCCTTTTACAGATGGAGAAAATAAGGCACAAGAAGTTTAACCCAGGGGCTCGAGGTCATGCAGGGCATCATTAGTGGAGAGATGTGAGGAACAAAGATTGTTTGCACTGAAACACAAGCTCTAGGTACTTAACAGGTTGGCCCATGGGTGCTCTTTATGAGGTCGGTGCATTTTATAAACCAGGACATAAGAGTGAATACCAATCATTAGATTTCATTTCAAGCATGTCTTTCACAATCTTACATTTGGTGAGCATGTGACAGGCACTTCCCGGTTCTGAGCATCAGTTGGACACATGGTCTCCTTAATATTTAGGCAGGTCTCCAGTGATTTAAGAAGTGTGCTAGCCTTCTTCACCACGATTGAAAGCTGGCATTCTGATAGGTGTGTTGGTGTGTTAGCTTCAGAGAAACCTCAATCTGAACCAAGTCTGTGCTTTCCTGTCTGGATCACCTTGGAGAAAAAACTTCAGTTGGCTTCCTCTGCCTTTTCCATTGTAAGGTGAATGACTTGCATGAAATCACTGGTGTTATATGCCGAAAACCAATCCATGGTTTTATAAAAACTCACCTTACTACATTTTCTTTCCCCTCCAAACATTGCAGGGTATTTCATTTCCCAGGCCTGAGCCACTGGAATTCTCCATATCAGCTTTCATGTTCCTTTGTTACTTATTTTTTTCTTCAAAGGGATTCAAGCTTGTAAGCAACAAAAATTCAGAGGTAAGTGAAGGAAGTAGATACCATTCCAGGTATTGTGTGTGGTGAGGGGTTCAATGCAGGGAGTTGGTTGTTCACAGAACTGCTATGCGAGCTGGGGAATGGAAACACAGAAAATGTCACTGCACCATTGTCAATCATCCAGTGGAAGCATCCGATGTCATAAAGCTGCTTTCACAAGTCCTTCTGATAGCCATGAAGCGTGAGACTAGAGATGGGCTGAAGAAACCAACTGCTGAAACATTCGCATCTCTAGTTTATTATTGCTCCATATAAGAACATTCCTAGAAAAACTTATTTTTTTTCTAGCTTCATGCCTTCCACGGCATCTCAGAAAGTGGGTTTTCTTTTGTAGCTCCTAATTTACCAGATAGGAAATTACTGCCAAAGAGATGTGCAGTGCAAATGTTATCTTTCATGGTGTATTAGTCAGCCTGAGTTATGCTGCAGTAATAAACAATTCAGTGAACTTACTCACAAAATAGCCGATGCAGGCTGGTTGGCCTTCCTCCTTGTTCTAGGTATGTATCATGCAGAACAACCAAGCTTCAAGACATATGGCAGGAAAAGAGAAAGATGACTAACATCATCAGTCATTAACCTCTTGAATCAGGAGGTAGACATGGCTCTTAGACCCACAGTCAATGCCCAAAGCCAATCAATCACATGGTGCCAACCTTGCCGCAAGGCTGGCTGGGAAATAGGATATCACATGAGCTATCCAGCAGGTACTTGCTCTTTCTTTCACTCATGGTAATAAAGAGTTGGCGCTTTGGTCCCAAGGTGGGACCAAGGTAGCTCTCCATGTCTTTTCCTCTCTAAAAGTCCAGAAGACACACATCACAGGGCTGAATGCTAAGTCAAACTTACCACCTATTTAAGGGTTTGGAGACATAGTCCCCACATCTGTGTGACATTCTTGGAGAATCAGGCAGACAATCTTACTCTACAAATCTCTCCCTCATTGTCCGAATCTGGCACCTAGAGTCACCATCATTAATATTACTTGTTGTGAGCCAGCCACTTTAAGGATATGCATATTTAAATAGGTTAAGCAATGAGTAATCTTGGATTATACTTGCATACTTGCTGGGAGCAGCATGTGGGGTAAATTCGGGTTCTGAAAAAAAAATATATCAATGGATTCTCTGGATCAGAAAACAAGTTCACAGGGCTGGACAGGAGAAAACAGAATACCCCAAAGAAGAAGAGAAAGGAGCTTAAGGAAGGTTTGCCACATCCCCCTCTTCCCTGGCCAAGTCCTAACTCTGGTGGGGCCTCCAGCAGACACATATGCAGCTAAACACATCCAATGAAGCCAGCCATTCATCTTTCAGATTAAGATTGCTTTTTGGAAAAGACAAACATCCATCCAATGAACAGCTGCAAAGAGAAATAAGGATGAAAAGCAGGGTCTGAATATTCTTTCCTGGCTCAAGGCCAGTTTTTCTGGACTTGGAGCTGGAAGATGTATTATAAATCCTGACTCTGCCACCTACTCACTGGGACTCCTGTGGACTTGTAAAACACAGCTGTGCTCTCTTAGGCAAATTGCATTCCATGGCTATACCTCTGTGGAAAGGGCTGAAGGAAAGAATTCATGGTAGGGGCTCAGTGTATCCGAACTGCACTCTTTTTCTCTGTTCATGAGTTTATCTCTCTTCTGTTATGTGTAAAAAATGTGGATCAAATTTTTATCTAGGATCCCAAGTCTCCATGGCTCTCTGAAAGATCAGAGGAGGCAAGTAAGAAGCCAAAATAGAAAAAGCATGTGAATTCTGTCCTCTTTTTTAAAATCCAAGTTGTCCAGGTGAGATTTAATTTGGGGAAAAAATGGGTTCTTTGCTAAAATAAGATCTGGAATCCTCAGATTGGCTGATCTTAAGTGTATCTTCTACCCCATGTAGTAAGATCCAAATGAATAGAGGATCAGGCCTTAATGTCAACATACTGCAAATGTGATACTGCTTTCTTATTACTCATTTTGTTGTTGTGATTTTAGCTTGAGTTTTGGTCAGGATAGGTTTCAGTATGATCCTTCCTAACAGCTCTCCAATGACCATTTTCAATAGATTGGAGTCAGGTTAGACAATCCTGTCTTTTTCTTAAGAAGAATTATGTTCACAATTCAATCCAGTGATAGAGCGTTTTGTCTCTCTTAACGATAATCAAGGCACAACGTTTCAGATGGCTTTCTAAGTGAGTTATCAATTGTATAAAAGTTTAAAACATGTGAAAAATACTTAATATTTTGTGTAGATACCCGACTATGTGGAAATCCATATAGTCAGGAAAAAATCTCAGAACAGATCTTGAATCCACCCTTGGTGGGAATTAGTGCTTTGTTGAGAATGACTTGGCTCTCTCTGGGCAGGTGTGCAGGCCTCAATGTTAACATTTTCTTTCTTAGTCTGACTGTTACATGGGCGATATTACATGCTTTTGTATGTTTAAAATATTTTATAAAGAACTAACTCTAACTCTTACTGTTTGTCTTAGGTGCTCACAGGCTGGAAAAAGGATTGTCCCCACTAGCTGACATCTATTATCCTAACACCAGCCTTTCTTGGCTGTGTTCCTTCAGCAAGTTACTCACCTTCTCTGAGGCGGTATCCTCATCATAAACTAGAGATAAAAGGGTTTCCGGCTCACAGAGTCCTCAAGATTAAAGAAGCTGAGCAATACATCACAGTGAGTATCTGGAATTTAGTAAGGACTCAAAGCTACGTTTGCATACAGTATCTCAGACCTGCTCAGTGCTCCATGGAGATGAGGAATGCTTAGACAGGAAAGAGCCAGAAAGGAATATTTCTTGGATCTTAACTCACTACTCTTTGTTCCTATAGCAGGAATCATACAATAGAATTTCCCTGTGGCCTCTACTTCCCCTCTCCATAACTTGCACCCATAGACCTCTCAATGCTGTAGGGTGCTGGTACATACTTATCATTGGGCCTCCTGAGTTAGCACAGAGGTGCCCCAATTTCTGCTCTGTGGCTAGCCCATGTGCCTTATAACTTTCCATTGCCAGAAGAGACCTTTGCTCCTCCACCAGGTGGACCTGCTGACAAAGGCCACCTGCCATTCCCAGAATGCCCTTGGGCAGTCAGAGGAGCAGAAAAACCAGCTGTGTCTCTAGCTGGGCTGCCATCTTGCTTGGTGTTACCAAAGAGTAATTAAGTCATCCCGTAAAACTCAGTGGTGGCGGCTGAGGTTGTGGTTCAGAACAGACTGGGTCAATGCCAAGTCTGCTTTGGCTTCAGCCAGTCCACATCCCATCCATGTCTTTTTCTCTAAGGCTTGGTTAGGGAGATGAGAACTAATCTTAGTGCCCGAAGGCGTGGATTTGTATCTTTCTCTTGTTTACCAGCTGTGTAGCCTTAGACATAGAACGTGACCTCCTTGAGCTCTTGTTCCCTCATCTTAAAATGGTGATAGCAATCTTTCTTTACCTTAGACTTGTTGAGAGCAAGTTGCATGATCTAATGACTTGAAGGCCTTTGTCTGCTATTGTGAATTCACATAGTGCTTTATAGACAAGAGGGTAGAAACTGAAGAAGTTCAGTCCCGAGGACTGAACTTTTTCCCCATTCCTTACAGAGTCCACCAATCCCAATTCTATTGGCTCAAAATCACTTCTCAGAGCAAACCACATTGACTGTCTTGAGCGCTACCCTTGGCAACATTTCCTTTATTCTCCACTTCCTTTATGCTTACTCTGAGCTGGAGGTCTGATGGGTCAGAGGTAGGGGATGACCACAGATACCACACAAGGAGGTCTGAGGAAAGTCCCTTGTACTCTGGGAGGAAGCATCAGCTGTTGAAGTGATGTGGACATGAGTGGTTGCCTAATGACTACCTGATTTCCTCCATCTACCACTCAGGAGACAGGACACTTCTCTTGTACAAAGGCTATGCAGATCAACAGAGATGATGTATGGGGAGCTCCAACATAGGGCTTGTGGCATTCAATAATCATGAAAACAGCTGTTAACAATTAGTAGTCTGAGTGGTAGCCTGCCTTCCAAAGAAACAGGACCAAAGCACTGCTCTGGGGAGCCATTTTCTTTCTTTCTAAGCCTGTCATTGAGGTTCATTTGACCCAGACTTTTATATACAAATCTCAGGGATGAAGGTGCCCACAGCAGGAGTTTCACAGGAATAGCCTTGGGGATTTTGCCTAAGGGCTGTGATTTTGAGTGATCTCTTAATTGATGCTAATAGATGAAGGTTGGTAAAACTGGGTATCTTTTAATATCTGCTGTCTAAAAACACTGAGTTGTGGTGCTGGGAAGGTGGCTCAGTGGTAGAGTGCTTGCCTTGCATGCATGAGGCCCTGGGTTCAATTCCTCACCACCACATAGACAGAAAAAGCCAGAAGTGGTGCTGTGGCTCAAGTGGTAGAGCACTGGCCTTGATCTGAAGAGCTGAGGGACAGTGCCCAGGCCCAGAGTTCAGGCCCCATAACTGACAAAAAGAAGAAAAAAAAAAGACAACAAAAAACCAAATAAAACCCCACTGAGTTTCACACATAGAATATTCATTCCTACTTTGGAGCAGAATTAGTTCTAAGCACAGAAGTAGGTTCTGAGCATATGGTTCCTGCCCTCATAGATCTGGCAGTCTTGTAGGGGAACAGGTAAGTGAGATTATTAGGTTAGAGCCCTGGTTGGGTAAGTGGACTGACCCATGTCCTCGGAGGGATGGTAAGGCTACTGGTTCACTGTCAGGAGCCCTGGGTTTGGGATCCAGGTTCTGCCTCTGGGCAAATCCCTTGCAATTCCTGGCTTCTAGTTCCCTATCTGAAAACAGCAGCTTGTTGGCCCTGGAATTGTGCTCTATGGACTGTTTCAGCTGATTTTTTCCCCCTGTCATACAAAGGCTCCAAGATTGGGAAAACAGCTAGCATTTTGGTTTAAAGCGAGAATTGGATAATTTTACTCTCCAAACAAAAGGGAGAGGGGGGTCAGAGAGGAAGAGTGTATTGCTGTTTATTTTCACCCTTCTGGGTAGAAGTTAGGCTTCTCCAGCTAGGTAGTTAGGGATAGAAGATGCTATCTGGAACTGGCACCAGCATGGTGGTGTGGGGATATGATATAGCAAGAAATATCCATCAAGCCTAGCAGGCTCTGAGTTCCAAACACACCTGCCCTTTGCAGCAAGTGTCTTCCTCCAGACTCTATCCCATCAGGAGACCCTTTACCCATTCAGAAATGGGGAAATCAAATCACAGATCAGCTTCTGCATTCATGCTTCAAAGTGGAGTTACCATTCACAACACTTTCTGCAACACATATCCTCTCCCGACCAATCAGACTAGCAACACTGCTAAAGAGGAGGAGGAAGAGGCAAGGGACCCCATGTCTAGCAGGTGGGGGACTGCATACACTCAGTGTCTGGACCCTCCTTGCACAAAGAAACCATTTTTTTTTTGCTCTCAAAGAATCCTACACTATCTGTTTTAAACACTTTCCTGCCCTTCAACACACAGAGAAAAGGAACCCGAATTCTAGGCTGCTATCATTTCCTTGGCGAAGTACAACTCATTGATCAAATATTCCTTGGCTTGGCTCACATCAGAACTTCCAGGGGAAATTCTCACTGCCCAGAGAGATGATTGAAAATGACTTTAAGAAACCAAAAGGAAAAGAAACTTTCCTTCAAAGCCCTTGACCACCAGTGGAAGAAGTGTAACTGCAGATGGAGAAAGTAGATTTGCACTTCCAGGTAAGCCCCACAGCCTCCAGAATGGCTTGGCTGAGGGCAAACATGTGACTTTATCAGACCCATTTTGGTGCTGATTTAAAATGGCTCCTCCCTGAGAGGAGTTTTTTCTCATGGGTGTTTCACTTCTTCTGAGGTATGTGTGTGCGTGTGTGTGTGTGTGTGTGTGTGTACTATCCCTGAGCTGTTTTTGCTCAAGGTAGACACTCTACCACTTGAGCCACAGCTCCACTTATGTTTTTGATTAATTGGAGACAAGAGTCTCACAGAATTTCCTGCCTGGGCTGGCTTTGAACTGTAACCCTCAGATCTCAGCCTCCTGAATAGCTAGGATTACAGGTGTGAGCAATTGGTACCCAGCTTTCAGAGGATTTTTGCTTCTGTAATCTCATCAGGTCCTTATAGAGACCCTGGTTTGTGGTGTGTGTGTCGGGGGCTGGGGGGCGGGGAGGATGTACAGACAGAAGAATGGTGGTCGGTACATGCTGCAGGCCAGCAGGGAGGAGCTTCCCCCTTGTAGATGAACTTCATGCGGTTGGACACCATGGTAAGGGGCTGCTTCCCAGCAATTGTGCCAGAGTGGGGATATAGCTACTGCCAACCCAAGTACAGTAGAGAGGAAGTGGGGCAAAGATAAGAACTCCCATCTTTCTCTTCCTTCCTCTCAACTTCCTGCTGGGCCCTCCTTGGTTGATTATAAAAGTCAGAGGGCAAAGAAGTTTGGTAATACATCCCCAAAGTTGTTCTCTTGAGGCATAGCAGGCTTGGTCTTCTGGAGGGAATTTGCAGAGATGCGAAGCAGCACCCAATCAGGTAATGTCAAATAAGACACTTTAAACTCTCATAACCTAGGACTGGGAAAACCCAATCACAGGTCCCAGTGAGCAGTGGGGGACCTCCGAAGGTACAGCCAGACTTCTCTTACTGCATTGAGTAAAGAAGCACCCACATTCTAAAGGGGAGTAGGAAGAAGTTCTTTGTGTTCTTTGTTCTCTAACTTGTCCTACCCTTGAAGATGAGAAGCCAATCCTCTCCCCAAAGACAAATCTCTGATTTCTACTTATGAGGGGGGCAGGTGATGCTGGAATTTGTGAAGCATTTATTATTGGAGGTATATAGAGATAGGCCCTTTGTGTGTGTTGCGGTCTAAATTGTTGGGTGATTAATTCTGGGAAATAAACAGCTCCAGAGCCAGCTGTCTTTGTAAGCTGTAGGCAGAACTGGCTCTAGGAACCTGGTGATGCTAATGAAGTTTTACTTCAAAGCCTTTCCTCTTCCCTGATTCCCACGAGATCCACCTCAAACTCATAGTTCAAGCACCTGGGTATCTCGTCTATTCGGCAGTAACAGAATGTCTGGTGAAGTTATTTACTCCAGATGGTAGGAACTTACTGTGCTACCCCTCCCAAGAGATTCTGTGTTTTCTAGACAGCCAGAATGTGGGTGGTGCTGAGCCCAAAGGAGTGAATCAGTAATGGTGGAATCCCAGGCATTCAGAAGGCTCACATTTCTAGGGTGGGTTCCTTCCTTACAGATTTCATATTACACAAAGAAGGCAGCCACCTATTGTCCCCCCAAAAGAAGGTTGTCCTTGTGGGTGTGGTGAAGGGGAGGAGGGAGAGGCACCTCCAGGCTGAGGCTAGGGCTGTTTTAATGTTTCAAAACCAAATCTATCCTTTGGGGGGGTGGGAGGGACAGCCACTTAATGATCCACACAGCCTTGCAAAGTATGGGGCAGAATTGTTCCCCCTCCTCTTCGAAACTGGGTTCACCAGGAACACAGGCTGTGGTTATGCAATGTCCCCACGGGCAAAGCTGTTTGAGCCCCTTGTCTTCAGCTCTGCTCCCTTTCCGAGAAGGAGTCTTGGCCTTTGAGTAAAACTGGGCTACTGAATAGAGGCCATGGTGCCAAATGCGGGAGCCAAGAGAAGGCGGGGAGGAGGAAAGTCCTGAGTCTTACGTGGAGATGAGACAGCTGCCCTCCTGCCAGCCAAATGCTGGGTGTTGTGCAGCACCTCTGGGGTCAGAATAGGGTCATGCTGCACTGGGGGCAGGAAGGGAGCAGCCGAGGCTGAGCAGATGAGTCTATGGGAGAATGAGAGAAACATCCACTTTGTTGGGGAGCTGAAGGCTTGGCTTGGTCAAGGCTACAACTTACAGACTTGCAAAGGCCGGTTGGGGGGTGGGGGCCGGAGGAGGGGCGGGGATGGGCTTTCCATTAACATTACAACCAACAGCAATGATGATCACTACTAGCATTGATTGAAAATGGACTAAAAAAAAAACAACACCCCAAAACAGGCCCTTTAAGTAAATAATTTAGTTAAATCATTTTGGAAGCCCTATTTACTCACTCAACTATATTTATGGAGTTCCTACTATGAGTCAGGCACTATGCTTGATGCTGAGGGTAGATAGCTCAAGGGACAGAACAGACAAAATAAATTCCTGTTCTAAGTTAACAGGACCACTACATGCATGTAACACCGTCCAACTCTAGGGGGCGCCATACACACAGGCCACATAAACACAGGCACCACACACACACAGGCACCCTGCTGTTGAATGGCCTGCCAGCCCCTTTCTGTGGAGCTCGTATTGTGGAAGAGGTAGTAAAATGCCATCATGTAGGTATTACTAAGCCCCGTTGCCCTATGGGAAAGGGAGACATAGAAGGGTTAAGTATCCTGCTCAGGGTTTCAGCCCAAAATGACAGCTGTGATTCATATCGCAGTCGGTCTGATGAGGAGCCCTTGTGATCCATGTGCACCATGTACCTGCTGTTCTCTTCCTGGTAGGGACAAGGAGGAGGGAAAAGCTGGGTTAGTGAAGCCAGAGCTGGGTGGGCTGAGCTAGTAGAGAGAGCATGTCTGGATTGAATCAATTAGAAACTGGGTGTCAGGTCACAGAGGATCCCCGGGGTGAGGTTAACTTAGCTGTGGGAATGCTTGGCTGGGGCAAGACAGAATTGAGATTAGGCTTTCCTCCTCCCTAGCTAGAGAGCTTTGGCTTACTCAAAGAGGTCTGCTTCATTGTCTTGAGGGGGCTAGTCAGCTATTGGTCCCTTCGATGACTTATTCATTCAGTATCCTAGCTACATTTGGGGAGTGGATCGAAGGACCCTGAGTTTTTCACATACATAAAGCACTGATTTCCAACAGAGGAGACAAGTTAGCAGATGCTCTTGGGTGATTTTCTTAAATAGCTTAAGCATAGGCAAGAAGAACTGGCTTTTCTTTGGGGAATCTCACCCTGCTAGGGTTGGATCTAGTTTTCACAATGAACTTGAGTCTTGCCCTTTGTGTCAGGCATGGTGTACTCCCCGATATGAAAGGGGGAGAGCCTTGTCTAAATTCTCCTACTTTGTATCCAAGTTTCCATCTTGGTGAGGGAAAAAAAGATGGCCTCTGGTTGACCTTCTCCTTCTCCTCCACTGTGTCTCACTTTCTCCACCCTTCCAGATGTACCTGAATTGGAATGGTCTTTGGAGACCAGGACAAAGTCTCCAGAAACTGCATGGCAGTCCTTTAGGACTGCATGTTCCAAGGGAGACATTTCTCTGTACAGGACAAAACCAAATGGAACCACATCTCTTGGGAAACTCATGCCACAATGCCCACCTTCTCCCATCGGTTAGAACTCTCCTTACTGACACCTGAAGTTGCCCAGAGGCCTGAGGGAAGAGAAGACTGTTCAGGTAAATTGGTCATAGCTGCTTGGAGGAAAGCAATAATGCCAGAGTAAATAAACGCCTGGCACAGATACTGCCATCCATTTGTGCCTATTCCTCTGTGTAGACGGAAGCCACTTTTCCTTCTTTCTGTGGTTGTAGACTCAGAATCTTTTGAACATAGCACCCTGTGTGGCTCTGTCAGTGAAAGGTGATGCTTTTGGTGAAACACTTCCCCTCTTGCAAGTTTGAGGTCTTTTTTTGCTATGAATTCTCTGTAGTTGCTTCTTCTTGAGGAGTCTCATTTTATTACTGAGACTTCTATGGGACTTGGAGCCCCAGAGGCTAGTTCTGTGTTGGTCTCAAAAGGCCCTCTGGATTTGCTGGCTTTCAGGGTATACCAGACTTGACTGAGTCATGGTATCTATTTGTCTCCTCCACTGCCCGAGCTGGTTCTCTGGGCTCGGCTGGAGCTCTGGCTGAACCCTCTCATTGCTCCATATTCCCTCTATTACGAATGAGGCGTTGCTCCTTAATTAGGATGTGCTGGATACCACAAGTGCTTTCCTTTGTGTCAATGGATTTAGCAAAGGGCTTGTGAACATTTCTAGAATTTGACATCATTGGCTGATTCGTTGACTCTTCAGGAGTGCAGAGGTCACTGAACTGACGGACAGTTAGGGCAAGTGTGAGGTAGCTGGAATCAGATAGAGGAGGCCAGGCAGAGTGATGCCTGCATCATCTGCACATGTGAAATTCATCTGGATCATTGTTCCATTCAGACCCCATGATACAAGTGTTTTGGATATGCTGTTGATTCATTTAAAGAAGAAGCAACCAGAATGTGGGGAAAATAAGTGTTAGGCAATTTGATCTTGTAATTGGTGAAAATGAATGCAATCATAATAACAGATCACTAACAGCCTTTGCTTTAAAAAAAATTCCCCAAATGGATGAGTCTCAGTTTTTTTCCTCAAGGGTGTTCAGTATCCTGTTTGTAGTCCTTAATGCTTCAGAGTTCTCAGGTGCCAGGGACCTAACCCTGAGAAGCAAAAAGTGAGGAAGGTTTGAAGTTGTAGAATTATAGAATTCATAGAGAAAAGATTTAAATTAAATCCAAGATTGTGTGTGTGTGTGTGTGTGTGTGTGTGTGTGTGTGTGTGTGTGCGCGCTAGTCCTGGGGCTTGAACTCCCTGAGCTTCTTTTGCTTAAGGCTAGTGCTCCACCACTTGATCCAGAACCACTTCCAGCTATTTCATTTGTTTTCTTTTTGTTGTTTGAGACCCAGACCTGAACTCGGAATCTGATGCTTGCTCTCATCAGTTGGCGCTGTACCACCTGAGCCATGCTTTCAACTCTATTTTGGATGGTTTATTAGAGATGAGCCTCTTGGACTTTCTAGCTTGGTCTTGCTTCAAACCATGATCCTGTCAGCCTTCTGAGTAGCTAGGATTTCAGGTGTGAGCCACCAGTGGCTGGTTTCCACAAGACTTTTAAAAATGGGCTTCATGTTTTTCTAGGCAGGTGCTCTACCCCTTGAGCCACTCCCTCAACCCAACTTTAGTTATTTTTCAGAGAAGGTCTTACATTTTTTTCCCCTGGCCAGACTTGGATGGAAATCTTTCCTCCTTAGACCTCCCACATAGTTGTGGGATCACTGGCCACCACACCTGGCAGGATTTGGGTTTTGTTTTTAATTCGTTGTTTCATTCTAAAGCTGAGGAAATTCGTGGCAGGTAAACTCTACTTGAAATTCCAGATAATGAACAAGTAGTTTTGCTATATCTTGGAGGAACATTTTGTCTGAGGATAAAATGAATAGCCTGGTGCTCTGTGGCAGACATGTTTATCAGAAAATAACCATTGGTTGTGTGTGATAAGCCTGTCAACACATCTAAGCCTGGCATGTCAACTAACATCTGAAAAATATGTAGGAAGATATCAAACTAATTTTTATTCAGCATCAAGTTGGAAATTGATTTTTTAAAAATAAAGTCTATTGGATTTTCTAGGATCAAATAAATATATTCCTTGTAAACCTTTTATGGAATATAGAAGACTGGGTAGGGCAATATCACACAGTTTGGATGTGGTGGCTTGTGATTATAATGTCTGTACTGAGGCAAGCGGATCATGAGTTCAAGGCCAGCTTGAGATATGTAGTAAGACCCTATCTCAAAAAACAAAATCTGTGTGTGGTGACTTAAGTGTGTGATCTCAGCTGCTCAGGAGGAGATTGGAAAGGTCTCCATTCAAGGTTAACTCAGATAAAGAGTTAGTAAGGACCTCTCTCATCAAAGAGGGGTGTGGTGGTGCATGAGTTGAATCCCAGCGACATGGGAAACATAAGTAGGAGGATTGTTGTCCAGTCTAGCATAGGCAAAAATGAGAAACACTATCAGAAAGACAACTAAAGCAAGAAGGGGTTGTGGCTTGATTAGAACTAGGGCAATTGCCTAGCAAGTTACAAAGCCCTAAGTTCAAACCCCAGTACTAACAGCAACAACATAAAAATCATGCATAGTTAACTTTTGGATTATCTTTGTCTAGCTATTGTTGTAGTGCATTACTGTCTAGGGGTAAAATATATAAACCTAAATTTACAGTTTTTTTTGCAGGTCCTGGAGCTTGAACTTAGGGCCAGGGTGCTGTCCCTGAGCATTTTTTGCTCAAGGCTAAGCACTCTACTACTTTGAACCACAGCTCCAGTTCTGGTTTTTGGGTGGCTAATTGCACATAAGAGTCTCAATGGGCTTTCTTTCCAGGTTGGCTTTGAACCATGATCCTCAGCTCTTAGCCTCTTGAGTAGCTAGGATGATAGGTGTGAACTACCAGCACCTGGCCAAATTTATAGTTCTTTTTTTTTGGCAAAATTATCTCTTTGTTAGCTTTAAGTAGTTGCATAAAGGAGTTGCCATTCAACAAAGCAGTTTATGAATACTGTGCATCTTGATTGAGACCCCTTTCATCATTCTCTACCCTACACCTCCCTTCAATTTTCTTAATTTGGTAGAATATGCATTGAATTTATGACTATACTCTCTCCCTCCTTCCTCCCTTCATTTGTCTACCCCCCACCCCCTGGACCACATCCCTCACCTTTCCATTACCAATTTCCTGATGTTAATGTTGTTAACCCGTTTTTACTATTGTTCAATAATGTCAACACGTTTACACTGGTATACAGTCACACTGTCAGTGACTAAACTTCTCCACCTTCCCAACTACAACTCTGTGCTCCATCCATCAGTGACTCCCCATGCCCCACTCCCTGTCTCTAGTAGTCACTGTCTCACCTTCTCTTTTTATGAATTTGACCTTCTGGGTGCTTGGTGAAGGGCAGATCACCCCTGCACATTTTTTATGATGGTTTTCTTTACAAATATGAACTGAGCCTAATGAATGTTGAATTTAAAATCCTTTTTCGTTCACATCTTTTTGTATCACTACATTCTCTATGAGCACTGTTTGGCACTGCTGAACATTATCAAACTGAGTGGCTATATTGTTTATGTTCTTCGTATACTGTTTCCAGATGTTCGTTATTTTAAAATGTGTGTGTGTGTGTGTGTGTGTGTGTGTGTGTGTATGCTAAGGACATGGCCAAAATGGTAGAGTATATGCCTAGCAAATACAAGGCTCCAAGTTCAAATCCTTATACTGCCAAAAAAGCAAGTGTTGTGAAAACAAACTTTTGTGCAGAACTTTTGTCCTAAGGAAAGCCAATTCCTTTGTGCAGAACTAATGAATTATACTCAGGAGGCTGGGACAGGGGGATTGTGAGTTTGACACTACTGAGCTATACAGTGTAAGACTCTACTCCCCCATGGTACTCCCCCTCAGAAGATATGAATCACTGGCTTAAAAGGAATTCAAACTTTGTTATTTTTATTTTTGGTCAGGCTTACAGATTCTAGAACCACATGGCTAGGATAAACTTTTCAGACAGCTTCCTCCACAGATGGAGAGGGCTTCCCACAGGACCGGGCGGTCCCTAGGGATGTGGACCACGCTAGTGTTGGTAAAGCATATGATATATAGTGAGCGTGCAAAGCAACGTTTCTTAAATTCCTCTGTATGAGAGACTTAGGAGTGTCAATCACTTCAGTAGGGGTGACCGTTTTCCTTGACGTGGTAGACTGAGCATCATTTTTTTCCCCATTAGAGTTGTGTTTATTTGGGGCCACTTGGGGGTTTGCTAAAGGGGATTACAGAGGCTTCAGTCCTCTTCCGAGCTGCCTTTTGGTACCCCCACCTGGGCTGGGGAGAATGACGCCGTTCAAGCCTCCCCCAGTTTCTGAGCCTTGGAGGATTCTAGGAGTCACCGTTGTGGGACCACCATCTGGACCCCAGGGCCTTGGGGTTCTCAGTCAGCTTGAATCATTTCATATTTCTGCAGTTGCATCTCAAATGTCATGACCCTCTCCTCTCCCTCCCAGGGCATGCCCCTGTCACAGTGAGAAGTCCTGGACTGCTCCCAGTGCTTTCTGGGTAGTACAATCTGATGAGCTCTGTACCTGGCCGCTTCTGCAGCTAAGACTACGTCACAACCACTTGCGATTCCCATCAGTCCATTTTTTTTTCTTTCCCCTCTGGCACTGTGTGCTTTGGCTGCCTGACCAGAAAATGGGGCCTATATTTACCTATCATTTTGATACTATCTTGGGGTGTAACTGGAATTGAGTTCTCAGTGTGGAAATTCTTACTCAGTACACAAAGGATTGGAGGATTGAGTTCTGAGGCTGAACTCAGTCAGGAAGGTCTCTTGCCCCAGGCCACTTGGCAGGAATGACTCTTGTTTCGGGGAGCAAGTGGTGTGGCCAGCAGGTGGGTGTTGCCTTTGGGAGTGATTTCCTGCCTTTTCCGTAGCTATGGGCCACAGAGCCCCACTGTTCCCGGCCTTCTCTGTATTTTGTGATGACTACACCAATGAATTTCTCCACAGCTTGATCTTGAGGGCAGAATTGTCATCATAGGCTGGTCCTTTCTGTCTCTCTGGGAAGGAACTCTCATCTGCCCTTCACTATTACACTGGAGATGTGTGTGGAGTCCAGCAAATGCCCCTCTTCATCAATCGCTTCTTTAGAACCAAAATATGGGGAAAGACTGTAAATGACTGTAGGTCTAAGTCCTATCATTTCTATCTATACTAACATCATCAGCTGGAAAATGTTTTCAATCATCTCCCATCTCCCATCCAACCACTATCCAAGCCTGAACCTGCTTAGCTTCTGGAGAAGAGTATGTTCAGAGTAGATGGCTATAGACAGGGTATTTATCTTAATGACATAAGACTTTTTTCTTTCCCCCATTTTTCCTGTACTGCAAATTTAATGTCTTAAAAACAATCAGATTGCTTTGCCCCCCCCTTGTCTTCCAATTGGTAGGTGAAGTTAATACTAACGTAATAGCAAATGAGGCACATCCATGAGCTACCAAGAATTGCTGCCTGTCATGAAGGCATGGAAAGGTACAGAATAATTTCTATGAAATTTGCATTAGATTATTCCCCATTCTCCACTAAGACAGGGGTTCTGAGAGTACTCAATAGGAAAAAAATTAAGTTGTAACTTAAAAGGCCATTTTGACTATTTTGAGCTGTTATTAGACTTAAAATGTAAAGGCAGAATAGAGCTGAGTGTGATGATATACATCTAATTTGCAATCTTAGTACTCTGGAGGCTGGGGAAGGAAGATCACAAGTTCAAGGCCAGCCTGGGAAACATAGTGAGACTATATAGCTATATCTATATATCTATATCTATCAATAGTTAACTTCTGGCAACATATATATATATATATTTCATTTCAGTAAAATTTGGAGATGGATATTTAGGGTACATAATGTAAAATTCTTCCAACTTTTTATATATATATATATGTACATATATGCACTTATATATGTTAAAATATATTTAACATTGTGTACCCTAAATATCAGTCTTCAAACTTGAAGGGCTGGAGTGATTCTACCTCTTGTGACCCAATTTGCCCTGATGACAGATTTTTGTTTTGGTCGGTCGTGGGGCTTGAACTCTGGGCCTGGGCACTGACCCTCAGCTCTTCAGTTCAAGGCGAGTGCTCTACCACTTGAGCAACAGCGCCACTTCCATGACAGATTATTTTAAAGTATATTTTAGACATCATGTCATTTCAGTAATATACTGTATATCTCCCAAAGCTAAGCACTTGTTTAAAAAATGCATGCCTACTTGGAAACTTTTTTATTGCTATTGCAAAGGTGATGTACAGAGGGGTACATGTCTACTTTTCTTTCTTTTTTTTTTTGTGGTCTGGTCGTGGGGCTTGAACTCTGGGCCTGGGCGCTGTCCCTCAGCTCTTCAGCTCAAGGCTAGCGCTCTACCACTTGAGCCACAACGCCACTTCCGGCTTTTTTTCTTTTTGCTTATGTGGTGCTGAGGAATCGAACCCAGGGCCTCATGCATGCAAGGCAAGCGCTCTACCACTGAGCTACCTTCCCAGCCCTACATGTCTACTTTTTAAAGGAAGAATAATTAGGGGAATTTTCCTAGGAGTCTTAGAAAAGGATAAAACCCTTATCTCCTTAATTGAAAATGTATTAGGAAACCAACCCACACTTATCATTTCTAAGGCAGATCATTCTATTATAAACATTAAAAAGAAATCATCCTTGTAGACATTGGCTCTGCAGCTCAGTTTGCTGAGCGATTCAAGAGAGACCCTAAAGAAAGATATGGCACAGTTTTAGTCACATGGCACAGCTGACACTTGCTGCAGAACACAGTATGAGGATTCAGGGTGATATGCACTAGATGTATTTTCTGCAGATGCTCTCAGGTCCCTTTACTTAGCTATGGGATAGTCACAGAAATTTTGTTGAGGCTGGTGGTCTCCTAGCCTTTTTATGTTTTTGGTCAAGGCTAGTGCTCTACCACTATGAGCCAGTGTCACTTCCGGTTTTCTGGTGGTTAATTGAAAATAAGAGTCTTACAGACTCTCCTGCCTAAGCCGGTTTTGAACCATGATCCTCAGGTCTCAGCCTCCTGAGTAGCTATGATTACAGCCATGAGCCAC
Organism: Dipodomys ordii; assembly: GCF_000151885.1. Lineage (NCBI taxonomy): Eukaryota > Metazoa > Chordata > Mammalia > Rodentia > Heteromyidae > Dipodomys > Dipodomys ordii. The sequence goes on from NW_012267262.1 coordinate 12,319,744, forward strand.
CATCACCTGGCCTCTCCCAGTTTTTTAACTAGATATCTTATCTCTGTAGGTAAGTAGGCATGTATCCATGACTTATTTACTTACAAATTACATATGTTCCTTATGATATAGATAAATTAAGGTATATCCTAAAATGAATGGGATATAAAAATTAGCAAAAGTAAAATGAGAAGTATCCAGAAGTTACCTTCTGGCTCTCAGTGGATTCTCTTGCACATGGCCCAATTTGAAGTCCCTAGATCTAATCGTTGCACAGTGCTTGATAAACATTTGATACGTTAGCTGATGATCATGATCATAGTAACAATGCACTCCTAGAGAACTGGAAGTGATCCTCTCTATAGAAGACCACAGCACAACTCAGGGCACAGGTCCAAGCTTGCTCAAGCACTGCTGGTGGCCATGTTGGTCTGTGATGACAGTTCCAGGGATGGTCATGTGGGGAAGTGATGATTAGCATGATGTACCTGTTGTCAATCATTTGGTTTACTCAATTTGATGTTGATGGCGTAATGATGATTCCATGGAGAGTCACATCAGGGCTGCTGCGCAGGACAGGACCAGATGTGGAAACTTGCTTCAGTCTCTACCTGAACTATATTGTCAATACTTGCACTTGTTTTTCCTAAGAACCTTTCTCTTAGCCACCTGACAAGTATGCTGACTAACTTATCGCATCCTGTCTCCCTTTTGCATCCCAATCTTGTTGCTCTATTCTGAAGGTTTGCTCTTCACTTTTGTTCCCAATTCTCTGTGTAGGAAATCTGGGTGGGGCCTGCCCAGTATAGGGGCCCAAGAGATGGACCGAGGTCTCTGTATTACAGGACTACTCATCTGTGAGCAGTGTTTGATGCTCATGTCAAGGAACTTGCTTCTCAGACCTGAGGACTGTGGGCAGACTGTGGCCCTTTGTAGCTTTTCTTTAAAACAATGTGGAGGACAGATGTGATAGAGAGTGGACTTATATGCTTGTACCAGCCTGAGGCTAAGGGAGTTTTACTGGTACCTGTGAGAAAGAAACCACAGGAAGACTGAAACATGGAAGCAACTTTTATTTCCATAGTCACAGTACATGGTGTTGTAGTGAATTGGGGGATATAGAATATGTTAACATTAGGGCCCCTTTTCCCATTCCAAGTAGCTAGGAGACCTTGTTGTCTTCAGGGTGAAGGAGACCCAGGAATGGCAGAGTGTAGGGTGAGATACTATCTTGGAATGCTGGCAGCCAATTTCCATTAGCTCTTTCACCCTGCCTCAAGGCAGAGGTCTGGAAGATTCCTTTCCTGAGAAACTGACTTATGCAAGAGAAAACAGTTCAGCCTTACTTCTGGCATCATTGAAAATGTAGCTCACCTCCTGACTGGCTTCCAGTGATGGTTGCTGGTTGGACTCTCATTAGGGATCCAGAACTTCTCATCAGGCCATTCCCACCTCAATCTTCATGATCAGAAGAGCTGAAACTTCCAAAGGGAAAGAGTAAAAGAAGAAGAAGAAACTTGTTAGTAGAAAAAGGAGAGAAATGACAGGAAATGAAGGCTAAAAGTGAGACATAGACTGGCATTGATGGCTTAAGCCTGTAATCTTAGCTATTTAGGAGACTGAGATCTGAAGATTGTGATTTGAAGCCAGCCTGGGCAGGAAAGTCTGTGTGTGAGACTCTTATTCCCAATTAACCACCCAAACCCAGCTCAAGTGGTAGAGTGCTAGCCTTGAGCACAAAAGAATAGCACATAAGTTCAAGCCCTAAGACTGGTACCAAAAAAAAGAGAGAGAGAAATATTCATATGATTATAATCCTTCACAGAGATAATAGAAGTTATAAAATAGAAATATAGCTGGAAAGGTGGCTCAGTGGTAGAGTGCTTGCCTGCATGCATGAGGCCCTGGGTTTGATTCCTCAGCACCACATAAACAGAAAAAGCCAGAAGTGGAGCTGTGGCTTAAGTGGTAGAGCGCTCGCCTTGAGCTGAAAAGCTGAGGGACAGCGCCCAGGCCCAGAGTTCAGGTCCATGACTGACAAAAAACAAATAAAATGGAAATACAATTATATAACCTTCAGATAGATAAAGACATCACAAGCATAAAAATGCATGTGTCCATTTGTCACTGCAGAGGAGAGAGTTTCTGGAAATGGAAAATATCAAAGTACAAATTTTAAAAAATTAAATGCAAGGTTAGAAGATTCCACTGGAACAATAAAATTTTAGGGTTTGAAAACAAACAGAGATTTAACCTATGAGGGAGGTGAACCCAAAAGGAGAGTGAAAAAGAAGAAAGCAGTACTATGTTTTAAAATTCTGTTTTTTCTCTATTTTATAATAACATGCTTCAATGGCTGTTCTACTTTTTTGCATTATTCTTCTATTACCCAGTGAGTTCATTTTAATATTTGCAGTTTCTATAATCAGCCTCACTCTCTCTACCTATACACATAGTCCTCCAGATAGTATTATTACCACGTTAGTTACATCAGAGGTCAGTGTTCAGAACTATATAAATATTGTTCAGATAATGTGTTGAGATTATATTTTCTTTTTTTTTTTAACCTCTCCTCGTCTATCCCCACCTACCTCCCTGGAGAGTCTACAATAATCTCACTTATCATTTGCTTAGTTTTCTTAGTGTCTATCGTGATTATTTCTTCCAACTCTTTTTCCAATTTTTGATCTCAGTAAGATAGTCTGCCAGATTTTGTCTTCTCCCCAGATGACTTTTCTCCTTATGCCCTCCTCCCTGAGGTGGTAGCCATTCTGGTTGGTTGTTCAGTTGCTCATATGTATTTTCCTATAATTATCTAGGGATTCTAGTCTCTCATTTCCTGTGCTGGACCCACTGTGGCCTAGATTCCATACCATTCTGTCTCTGGGTTTATTTCCTCGCTTTAAAGAAACATATTATGGGTAAACTTTCTAAGAAAGAGTGAAAGAAATGTACTTTTTTGGGGGAGGGGGAGTACCAGGCTGCATCTTGTAGCCAGCAGCCTGGAAGCATTTTTGTATTTTCTTTCTTTCTTTCTTTCTTTCTTTTTTTTTTGCTGGTCCTGGGGCTTGAACTCAGGGCCTGGGTGCTGTCCCTGAGCATCTCTGTGCTCAAGGCTAGCACATTACCACTTGAGCCAGAGCACCACTTCCAGATCTTTCTGAAAACTTTTATTGGAGATAAGAATTTCATGGACTTTCCTGCCAAGGCTGACTTTGAACCGAGATCCTCAGATCTCAGCCTCCTGAGTAGCTAGGATTACAGGTGTGAGTCACTGGCGCCTGGCTCTTTGTGCTTTTATCTGTACATCAGGATCCCATGCACTTTCCAGCCATAGGCATCTCCATTCTGTCTGTCTCCCCAACTCAGGGTGAACTCATCCCCCAGGACAACACTCTGTGTGTCCTGGGCTGGCATGAGGCACCTGTCCATGCCCAGCAAATGCCAATCAACACTGGTCTTAATAATACCTTAGCCTCAACACTCAAGGTTTAAGTTGCATTAATCATCTAATAAAGAAATCTTCACAAGTGCTAATTACTAACCTAGCCCTCATGCGAGACCCAGTTTAAAAAAAAAAGTTGGCATCTTAGAAGCTATAGTGCTTATAGTCATTCAACAAACATTTATTGTCTACTGTATCCAAGACACCATTCAAAAGTATCTCACAGAGGTTATCTTATTTAATCTTCACAACCATCCTGTGAAGTGAGCATTATTTCCATCTGTAAATGAGGAAGCAGTTCTAGAGAGATAAAGCTTCTCCAGCCATTCATTCATTGTATTTATGGCACACACTCCATCTACTAGATAACAACACAGGAGGAGGATGCATGGGTTCTGGGCCTGTGAGAGCTTCCAGTCTAGCCAAAAGTAACAGGTGTTAAACAGATAATTTCACAAGAAAATTATTAAGTAAATCGGAACGAGCCTCTTGAAGAAGTATCATATGTCATGGAGATGTATAAAAGAGGTGGTCTGTGGAGTCAGAGATGGCTTTCTGGAGGCAGGGCATTCAGTTTATAAAACAGAGAATACTTAGTCAGGAGAGAGAGATAGCTAGGAACTTTGCATAGGACCAAGGAATATCAGGCTAGTGTGACTTGATCCAAGAGTAGTCCTGTTGCCTAGAGACCAGGTGAGGGGGCTGATGGTGATGGACTGTCCACTCCATCATGGAATCTTCCTGTTATCCTGGTAGGCATAGGGATGGTGAAGGGACACTGAGGAGTTTTGCGCATTGCAGGGGATATCAAAAGGGAGAGCCCAGAGAAGGCTGTTCTAGAAACCATCATCAGAGGTTATAACTGCTCAAGAGGGGGGAGGAAGGAGATGGGGGGAAGATGAGGGGAAGTAAGAGGTCCACGGTCACACAGACCTGACCCAGGATCTGAACACAGCTCTTATGAGGATCGGCCCACTGCTCTTTCTAGTACATGAAATTTGATTCTTTCCCTGGGCCAGCATGAACAGGACTCATGAGCAATTTCCCTCCCTATGCAGTGTTTGGGGATGCTAAATTCCACCCAAACAGCCACAGGGAATCTTTCTCTTTCTTGTGTAGTAACAGAGCCCCTACATTATGTTGTATTGCCTCTAAGCCTTGCTTATGTCAGTCTTTTCCTCTCTTTTTTCCTTACTCCCAGTTCACCTAGGGAGTCAGCCATTAGGGATAAAAGGATAAAACATAATCATTTATTTTAATAGCTAGAGCCTAATAAAGACAAGGAGAATATAAACCGAGTCTCAAACTAAAATCAAACATGAGAGAGTTGTAGAAGCTATAGAATCTATACAATTCTTTAGGGTCATAATTCTAAAGCTGCCACTCTGGACAGATTCTACTCTATGTAGCAAGATCATTGGATTATAGATTCCTAAACAGACAGAAGAAGTTCTAGACAGTCCTGATTCTCTGTCCTGTGCAGAGAGTGTATTCTTTAAGAACAATTGTAATACATTTTAAAGGACCTTTATTTTGTAAGTTCAAATATTTATGCTAAATTATTGATTGGGATGGGATTTACTGGTCAATGTTTTAGTGTTTCTTGATCATAATGGGAGAGGCTATTCTGATTCAAGAATGCAACCATATTACCTAATGTCCCACAATAAATCGTTTCCAGGTATAACATGTTTATCAGATTATGGGTCCAGTGTTAGTTAAAATAGGGTTTATCTCTCAGGAGCAGTGAGCAGGGACTTGTAGAGTGGGGGGGGGAGAAGGGGGGAGCAGAGCAGGGTTCAGTTTGAAAAAGGAGTGCAGGGGGACTCTGTAGATCTCATGGCTTCTAGGCTACAGAATCCCTTATAGTGCCTTAGGAACTCAGCCTTGTTCCTTGAGGATCTTCTCTGAATTGCCTACAGATAGAGGGGAGAAAAAAATCAAACAAATGAACAAACGTTGCTTGTGGCACATAATTTGTTCTTAATGATGAAGTCCTATGTTATATGGCCAAGCCTCAACAAAGTAGTTTAAAATATATGAAAAAAAAGCTGAATGCTGGTGGCACATGTCTGTAATCTTAGCTCCTCAGGAGGCTAAGATCTGAGGATCATGGTCCAAAGCCAGCCCGGGCAGGAAGGTCTGAGAAACTCTTACCTTCCTTCAATCAGCCACCAGAAAACCGGAAGTGGCGCTGTGGCTCAAGTGGAAGAGTACTAGCCTTGAGCTGAAGAGCTGAGGGACAGTACTTAGGCCCAGAGTTCAAGTACCACACACACACACAAATATATATATATATATGAAAAAATGTGTCATACAGGGGTATGTAGGGATTGGTCTGAAGAATCTGAATGAACAGGAAACCAAATATCATATATTTTCTCTCATTTGTGGAATCTAGACCTATAGGACATACATATAAATAGATACATACATATGCACATACTTAAAAATGTGATTGTAATGGTGATATTTCGGGAGAGGAGGGAAGGAAAAATGGAAGACAGTATCAAAATACGTTGCATCTATATATGGAAATGACATAAAGGAGTTCACTAAAAGCTGTTGAGCAATAGATTGGGGGGTATGAAGAAAACAATAGAGATGGTTAATCTGAGTGAAATATGATATATGCACGGTGGAATACCATGCTGAATCCCTTGTACAGTTAATATACACTAAAAGAAAGGACAGGAACTCAACACAGACTGTTGGGAGCAAATACGCTCCCACTGGGGAGAATTGAAGGCCACTGGAGAGGGTGAGTACGGTCCACATACTTGCTGAGATACATGAACATAGAAGATTTTAAGAAGAAGGCGTGGAGAGATGACAGGAGTGATGGAAGAGGACAGTTTGCTCAGGATGAACTGTGTGCAAGCATGGAAGTGTTACACGCCCTTGTACACCCCACATGTGCTAACAAAAATGTGTGAAAGGAACAGAATCTGCGCCTGATGTGATGGCACAGACCTGTAGTCCCAAACACTTGGGAGGCAGAGATAGGAGGATCGTGAGCTCAAGGTCAGTGTGGGAAATGTTATCTAGATCCGATCTGTTTGTGCTTACTCAGAACTGTAAGCTCTGGACTCGCACGGTCTTGGCTGATACCTGGGCACACCTCGTGTATCGTCAGAATTAGGTGTTCCAGGTTCCTGGTTGGCTCTGTTGTCTGGCACCATGGAGGGTGGAGACGGGCAAAACTGCCAATGGGAAGATGTCCTGGTCATTGAGAAACAGTACCTTGAAGAGAAGGCTGGAGACCGAAGAGCACGCCTAGAGACCGTCTTTGTGCCAGAGCGGGAAGAGGCCGTGAAAAGCCCCAGGGGTGCTCCAGGACTCCTCTGCTGGGAAGCACAGTGTAAGAAGATCTAGGTAAAAAAGTCATCATGGAGAGTCAGATGACTGAGCATCTTCTGTGTTCCAGACCTTCTTTAAGTCCTGAGCTACAGAATGGAATACAATGAAACCCCTGTCAAAAGGTTTGACATTGCCAGTGAATGGGACGGAAAACAGCAGTATGGCAGAAATCAGGAGGCAAGGAAGGTATAGCAGCAGGTCAGGTTGGACATGTGACAGGGGTTGGTTCACAGAGTAACCATAGGGTAGGAGCAAGATGGGAAACTCCTGGAAGGGTTTGAACAATAGGGTAGTTTGTTCCATCTCCACCACCCAACAGAGGGCTAGCTAAGAGGCCACTGCAATAGTCTAGAGGGAAGGAAGTTGTAGAAGTAGCTATGAAGACAGAGCAGGCAGGATTGATCAAAGGAAGATGAAGAGGGACTCCACAGGTTTATTTCATCGGTCATGGCGCTTGAACTCTGGGCCTGAATGCTGTCCCTCAGCTCTTCAGCTCCAGGATAGCACTCTGCCACTTGAGCCACTGTGCCACTTCCAGTTTTCTGAGTGGTTTATTGGAGTTAAGAGTCTCACAGACTTTCCTGCCTGGGCTGGCTTTGACCTGTGATCCTCAGATATCAGCCTCCTGAGTAGCTAGCTAGGATTACAGGTGTGAGCCACTGGTGCCTGGTGATGCCCCAGTTTTTGACCTATGGAAGGGGAGGGATAGAATTTCCACTGGTTGAGATGGGAAAGGTCATCAAAGGAGACATTGAAAGAGCGGGACCACTAAGGTTTGAATGTGGACACACCAGTCCTGGAGAGAATCCTAGGACTGGAAACAAGAGCTCCTAGAGAATCCTCTTCGTTAGGCATTTACAAAAAGGTCACTTGGAGGAGATTTAGATTATGAACACATGCAAAATCTTTGTGACAGTCCCGTGGGCCAGGTCTACTGAGTCCTGCTCCGTCACCACATCTTGGAGAAGATATTAGAATACATGGGAACAAATCCAAACCCATTTTCTTTTGCTTTTGAGTATATTTTAATCATTTTCAATATGACATTGTCATACATGTATATAATACGACACTGTCATACATGAATATGACATGACATGAAGTATAGTAAGGTTGCAAATTTGTTACAAGAAAAGTATAGAGAGGGGGCCCAGAGCCTGAAACTTATTGAAATCCCCCAGGGAAGTGACCTATATGTTTTTAATCATTTCCCTCCTACCCAGGACATGATTGGTGAGTGAAGGCTCATGCATCTACTTGAGTCCCTTATTGGTTCCTGCCACTGGCCACTAGTGCAGAATTTAAGTCCAATTATCATGCCTGATCATGCTCCAGGCATTACCTTATTATTCTGATAGGATTTTGAGAGGGGAGCCCAGGGCATTATGGGAAGAAGCACTATTTTGACCCCAAAGCACTATGGGAGCAGGAAGTGTTAGGATGGGCCCACGTGTTGTCTGCCACGTGTTATGTCCAATTTTTAATCCCTATCTACTTAACAGTTTCCCTTTCTTTCCTTCACTCTCTTTCCCTCAAATAGTCCCCCATCTTCCAAGTCGCTTTTAAATGAAAACCTATAGGATGTAGCTTTCTAGAATATTCTGTAGTCAAACAAACAGTAGGAAGATGTGGTGTCTGCAAGAAGATGTCAAGCCAGTGAGGGATCACCTGCTCACTACTCCAACAGGGGAGACACAGAGAATTTCTTCAGAAGCATTGCGACCCTCCCCTGGGCCACAGCAAATCAAATACTAAATTTCCTCCCCTTTCACAAGCCTCACTTTAGCCATTGACTCCAGGAAAATGTCTTAACTTCTCTGAACCTTTATTTCCTCATCAGTAATGACTAATAATTCCTACCACTGGGTATCTGTAAAGATTAAATGATTTGAAGTACATTAAAGCATGCAGTGAACTGCAAGGGATATGCAAATCTGAGGTGCCAAAGGATTGTCCGTCATCGTACAGCTCAAAGTATGCCAGAATGCGTTTGTACACTTTGCATAAGTCGTGGGGGCTTCCTCTTCAAGTCACTGAGCATACTATTCAAAGTCTCCTAAACAGAAAGTGTGCCTCCCTTCCCTCCCCCTTCCCCCCGCCACTATCTGTGAAATATTTCTCACTGGTCCACAGCATTAAAGCAAGCACCACCACCCTGGGACTGAAACCACAAGACACAAGTTTCAGTTGTCAAATCAATGTGTGTTCTCTCTCCCTCCTTTCAGATCAGCCTTCTCCTTATCTCGGTAAACCCTCTAACCAGATGCCAGGTTGAAATCTCCTCTGATCTTCCTCTTCTGCCTCCCAGGAAGCTGATAAACAGCAGGAGGGAACATGCAGAACCAGAGTGGTCTTGATACTGCCAGCCTCAATCATTTGAACATTTTAGTGTGGGGCTTGCATATGCTAGAGCTGTAGAGCTGGGACAGGATTGAATTACTCTCAGAAAAGCTCAGCGGATCTGGTTCTGATCTTGACCTTTGTAGATCATTTCTTTCCTTGGTAAAGGCCCAGGGGTTGGGTCCAAGCTTAAAGGACCTTTTAGTAAAAAAATATTTTATTTTATTTTATTGTAAAGGTGATGTACAGAGGAGTTACAGTTATATAAGTAAGGAAAGTATGAGTACATTTCTTGTTAAACAGTGTTTTCCCCTCCCTTGCTTTATCCCACTTTCCTCCCCCCTGATTCCCCTCCTTCTCCCAAATTGTGAAGTTCATTTCCAACAGTGTCTTATAAGTATCACTGTTGCATTGGTGTACCCTTTGTCTCAACATTTTGTTATTCCCCTTCCCTTCCCTAAATCAGGCATACCAAAATTTAAAAAATTATAAAACAAACAAACACAGTGACAACGGGGGATAAACCAAAGGGGAAAAAGTGAAAGTACATTAAAAAACCCTCTTGTTTCCATATCTTGGAATTCATTTTGATTAGCATCATTTTATATGTCCATATGTACATAGCTATTGAACTATTGTGATCTTCTGCTAGGACTATCCTAGACATACTAATTATTACAAAGGAGGGAAAACATGCAGCTTATGTTTCTTTGAGTCTGGCTTAGTTCACTTAATATGATTATTTTCCAAGTCTTTCCCTTTCCTTATGAATGGGGTGATGTCATTCTTTCTAGATCTCTTAAACTTCACTGTTGGGGATTCTGTGACTTGGCTTGTTGCTTGTAGTCTTAAATAGCTCATCATTCTCAGTCTAGTTATTTCTAGATGCGGCCATCAGATGGCGATGTTTCCTCAACCCCAAAGCTCAGTTATTACTCTGGGGGGAAAAAAAACACCAAAAAAACCCCAAACCAAAAACAGTCAATTTCACCCCAACTTTTGTTCTCCCGCACTTGTAAAAGAAAGATTCTCCAAAATGGTGGAGGGAAATCGCGGGCAGTTTTTGCCCGATGCATATATGGTGTCTTCTTGGCTATCTCTCCTTTGGAGGCATGGGGACTCGGGTTCATAGACCTCTGTGGTTACATTTGGCAGAGGATGGAAGATGGAGAAACTGGTGGAGATGGAAGTAGACCTGTGTGAACCTTGCAGAACTACCCCACAGAAGAGCATCCCTGGCTGGGTGTTTCCTAGTTCTGCAGAACTTGGTGCTGCAGATGCGTGCCCAGGACTGTTAAGGCAGTCCTAAAAGAATCAGTTTACCTATGAAGGTCAGAGATACAAGAGCAACACAAGTTGCTGCTTTTTTTTTCTCCTGAAAATGGGGAAACAGAGGCCCAGAACAAGTAAGCCCTCCTGATCCTAGGTCCTGGACAAATATGGATATTCAGACATTTCCAGTGACTTTTCCAGTGTATCCTGTTGTGTACTCTGCAAGCTCATCTTGTTCTGCCCTCAGCCTTGTACCTGCCTGCTAACCCCCTGCCCAGCACCTGTATCTATGCATCTCCCATCATGCTGTGCTGGATGAGACAACAGTAGCAGATGAATTTGTTCAAAGCCATCAAACAGCAAATAAAAACCAAAAGGAAGGGGGAAAGTTTTTGTTTATTTTGATACTAATACTGGATCTTGAACTCAGAGCCTGGATCTCTTGCTTGGCTTTTTTACCCAAGAGTTAGAGCTCTATCATATGAGCCCCACCTCCACGTCTCAGAATCTCATGGATTTATCTTCCCAGGCTGGCTTTGAACTGAGATCCTCAGATCTCAGCCTCCTGAGTAGCTAGGATTTCAGGCTTGAGCCACCAGCACTTGGCAAACAGTCATTTTAAAGTAATTGATTGATTACCTCGCCAAACAAATTTCTTTGTAATATAGAAACAGCAAATATTTGTTTAGTGTTTCCTATGGACCAGGCTGTGTGTTAATCACTTAGCATCATTGAATCATGTAATCTTCCAGTAGACCTCTAAGACAGTTACTATCATTTCTGCTTTATGGGAGCAACAGAGGCGGAGAGCAATTCAATAACGTGCCTGCGGTCACCCAGCTGGAACCAATATCCATACCCTGATTTGCCTAACTCCAGGTTTGATCTTGGGCTTCCGTGCTGTGCCTTCTCTTCATGATAATGTCTCCCATTTATAGGATGAGATGTCGAAACTTATCAGAGTCTTTCCATAGCTCTAGTCACCATCTTATCATTTTCCTGTTGTGACATGATAGCTCTGCACTGGTAAGCAGGCCCAGGGCCTGGGGATTTGGTGACATCAGTGTCACACCTACAGGACACTCAGAGTGTTGAATGTGTGGGCTGAAGAGAGATGATTCTGCACTTAGCTGCCAGCACCAGCATCCAAGACATGATCAGATCTGGGACTGCTTGGACATGTTCCCCACACCTGTGCAGGGAGGAACAGGCAGCCCTGGGGACAGAGGGAACAATGGCAGCTGGTGGCAGCCAGTGTGCTGGTCACACTGGGCTGGCCTCTGAGCTCTGAGTGAAGCATTTTACATGCACAGCCTCATCTGGGCCTCCTGACTACATGCAACCAGGAGCCCTCTCTCCTCATATGGCAGATGTCAATGTCTCAAATGCAGGAAGTCATCCTAGAGACACAGCTGCCATAAGGGTCAGGGGTGTAGCTCAGTGGAGGAACACTTGTTTAACATATGAGAGGCCCTGAGTCTAATCCCCAACACCCAAACCCAAAACACAGAGGCCAAAAAAGAATTGGCCTTCAGAAATCCAGGTTCCTGATTTATCTCAGAAGGATGTGAAACTGAAATGGAAATATCTTATTATCTTAACTTGTAGACACAAGAGCTCAGAGCAGTTGTTACTGCCATAGAAATAGACAAGGATTTCCAGTCTGACTGTTGGATTCCTGGCTCCGCACCACCCGCTTCAAGCCATGTGGCCTCACGTACATTACTTTAGTCTCAATTTCCTCATCATTGAAAAAGGGAATGTATTAAATATGTCCCAAGGTTGCTATGAGTATTAAATGAGATGGCTAGAAAGTACCTGGCTGAGCACACTTTCAGGAATGTAGGAAGGTGTTCCATAAGTACTCATGGTAACCATGAGGATGGCTGTTCTTTTTAAAAATATATATTTGTATTATCTTTAAGTAGTCTTACAAAGGAGTTGCCATGCAACAAAGCAGTTTATGAATACAAGGCATCTTGGTCAGTTTCACCCCCTTCATCATTCTTCCCCAAGGATGGTTGCTTGGAATGCCCACCCTTGTTCTAGATCTTTCTTTCCAACCATTACAAAGCACGTGAAAGTCTCTGATCCTAATTAAAACTAAGTTATTTGAGCACTCCACATTTCTGCCTGTTGACTGCTTATTTGTCTCCTATCCTCTAGGCCTCTCCTACCATGTTTTGCCAGACTCCAGAATTTTGGTAGTACTTTCCCAGGGTTACAGGAACCCTGATCTATGATTGGTTAATTACCTGTGCTCAATAAATGCTTAATGAGTAAGAGTCAATTCAACTCTAAAAGCAAAAAGCAAAAACATAAGTATCCTAACGTGTGTTTTAGATCTTAACTTACCTTTATCTTCAGGCTTCTCATAGCCAACTATGTGCTTAATAAAGGTTTGACTAAGGGCTTGGTATGACTGAGGGTCAAAGGAAAGGGCAGGGTCCCAGTGGTCATCTCTAGGAGGCTGGGTGGCCATTCCCTGACAGTCCTGTATCTCCAGGAATCTGTAGATCTTTTCAATGCCGTGACAAACACTGGAGTCAAAAGATCCTATTAAAAAAAAAAGGAGGACTGGAAGATCAGAAAAGGAGACCTCCCAAGGGCACCCCTTTCTAGGAAGAATAGGCTTTGGAAGATGGAAGTTTCCTCAAGGATGTTCTAGTACCTGATTGGAAAAGGGCTGGACAAAATGTTTCCATGACCACCAAATCCCATCTCTACGCGCCTGTCTCATTGCTTGAAGTTGTACCACTAGGATTGTTTTCCTCTGGGTTAACAACCCGGTAAGGGTAGAGTCTGGAGAATTGTTCCTCTACAGTCCACTTATCAACACAAATGACATGTGATCATTCCTTACTTTGTCTGATTTAGTGCAAAAGAGATTCATAGTCATCAGAGAACATTTGGGAAAAAGATAAGCAAGAATTAAGAAAATAAATTCAACCTGCCATCTCATCATCTAGAGATAGCCATTAGTAAAATTTAGGTATTTTCTTTGCTGTGTTGTGTTTTTTTAAGGGAGTGAAGTTTAAAAATATATTATTTCCTTTCTTGATAATGATGTTTTTGTCTTTTATCTAAGAAATCTTTTCTTGAGTCATGAAGGATTCTTCCACATTGTCCTCTAAAAGGTTTCAGAAGATACACAGAAGATAAATAAATACATACCCAAGTATGGATACATACCCCACCCAACCATCTTTTCTTGCTGTGGTGTACTTTCATTTTTTTGGTGAAAAAAATCCATTGGCCACCCATGGGTGGAGATTTTTGGTCACTTTTGAGGTCCACTGGCCTTTCATTGGATAGACAAGGATAGGCTATCCTTTGTTTTGAGTAACAACAATCTCACCACTTCGTGAGTGAGAAAACTAAAGTGATTTCTTTCTCACTGGAGGGACATTGCTGATGCAGGAGCTGCACCAGGGCACCTGTCCTTACCAAGGTGAAATGGGGCATCCTCAGGACCATTCTCCATTCAGTCAAGTGACTGGAGATGCTTCATGGGTTTGCAGTAACTCAGCATGAAGACATCACCCATCCCTTCCTCTGACAGCTCGTTTGTCAGAGCTAGTCACAGAGCCCCACCCACCTGCTAAAGCTGTGACGTGCTCTCTGTCCACTGTGTGGTGGATGAGGAGGGTGCGCAGATGTTGAAAAACACTAATGACATCAGCCTCCATTTATCTACCCTTGAACGCAAATGACAGTCTTAATTACTACACTTTAATAGGAGGACTCCCAGCTGGTAGGGCAAGTAAGTCCTCCAACTCTGTATTTCCACTTCAAGAGGGCTTGGCTTGTCCTGACCTTGACCTTTGTAATGCTATACGAATTTTAGAAAGTGGTTATGTTCTTTAAAAATACTGTCAAGACTTTTTTTTGAGGGTATGCTGGGTCTGGGGACTAAACTCAGGGCCTGAGTGCTCTCTCTAGGTTTATTTTTTTTTTCTCTTAAGACTAGCACTGGAACCACAGCTCCACTTACAGATTTTTTTTTTGGTGGTGGTGGTTAATTGGAGATAAGAGTATTACAGGACTTTCCTGCCTGGGCTGTCTTCTAACCATGACTCTCAGATCTCAGCCTCCTGAGTAGCTAGGATTGTAGGCATGAGCCCCTGGTGCTGTTGAGACTTTTTATAGAATACATAGCTCCACTGAGGAAAAGTTGATGTTTAAAATAACCAGCGTTCTAGTCCAATAACACAATCTTTCCCCCACTTTTTTCCTTTAATTTAAAAACATTTTATTATCTTTAGATAGTTTTGTACAGGGAATTGTCATTCAACAAAACACTTCATGAGTACAACGCATCTTCATCAATGCATCCCTTTCAACATTCTCCATTCCTCTCAACTCACCCCTTCCCTCACTTTCCTAATTTTTGTAGGATGTACATTGAATGCTTTTTATTGCATTCTCCCCCTTCTTTTAACCCATGTTTTCTTTACTTCATCTCAAGGATGTTTGGCAATGTTTTGTACAGGGGTTGTGTACATATTATTAAAAACTTTTTCCATTCTTTTTTTTCTGATTAAAAATATCACTACTATAGTAAATGTTTTCCTACAGTTTTTTTCCATTTATACATGTTTGCAGTGGGCATATAGAAGTTCAATTCATTTTTCCGTGTTGATTTTATATTCAACAACCTTGTGAAACATTCTTGAATCCTAAACTCGATTGACAGTTTCCTATGGACTGCCTTGGTAAGCATTAATGTAATGACAATTCTCGTTGTTTTTTGATCCTTATGTCTTTCTTTCTTTTGCTTGCCTTAGCCCCGTAGGCTAGGCCCACAGATAATACTGAGTAGATGATGTGACAGTGAGTGCCCCTTCTGGTTAGTCTCAAAGGGAACATTTAGACACATTTCACTCTGAAATATATCAGTTGTTATGGATTTTATTGTAGGTAGTCTTTACCAGATTTATTTACATGCCCTCTTTTCCTCATTCCTAAGACTTCAGAACTAATAAATGGACGTGACATTTAGCATGGGTGTTATTCTGCATCTGTTGAGTGGACTATGGATGCTCCTAGACTTACAGAGAGGTTCTGCCCTGGTATACACAGGTGAACCAAGAATAATGCAAATGGGAAACACACTGAAAGCTGCTGAGCAATGGAGCAGTGAAAGAAATGGAAGAGATCAGTCTGATTAAATTATGAATACATACACTGTGAAATACCAGAGTGAAGACACTTTGTATAATTAATATGCAATGAAAAATGAAAAAAATAATGGCAGGAAAGGAAAATGGGCTATGCTGTGGGGAAGATCCAAGTAGGAGAGGGTTAAAAAAGAGTGAGTATGGTTAAAGTATTTCATATACGTGTATGTAAATAGAACAATAAAATCTGTTGAAAAATTTAAGAATGGGAAGGGAGCAAGAAGGAGAGAGATGGGTGGAGTTTGGTTGGGGTGTTTTATTAGTATGGAAATATCACAATGATTCTCCCAAAACTTGTACAATTAACAGGTCATAAAAATCAAAGCAAAAATACCCTTTTTCAAAGAGAAAGAAAATAATTGAAGTTAGGGAAAGCACTAATCAAGCTGCATAATATTCATCAACTGCTTTGCTAAGTGGCAACTCTTTCATACAACTACTTAAAGAAAATAAAATATTAAAAAATGAAATTTATCTAGTTCACCTAAACTTTGAAACATGCTGACACTCTTGTTTCTAATATCCTCTTGTCATTATTACATATATAATATGCAAGGTTTGCAGATATGTGTAAGCATATGTAATAATGTTCTCATTATCATTTCTGATATTATTCACTGTGCTTTCCCCTTTTTTGTCTTGATCTGTCTCACAGTGGTTTATCACTTACCAGTTGTTTCAAATTTTGTCTTTTGAAGTTCTATTGTACTTTTCTTTTTAATTTTTGCTTTATCTTTTTTATTTTCTTCCATTCATTTGGGAGATTATTTTTCTATTCTTTTTCTAACATCTATTCCTGGACTCTTAAGAACTTTGCCTGCTTTATCTTCCTCATCTTTATGTTTCTACCATTATGTCCCTCTGCTTCATTCTGTGTAGTTTTCTTCTGGTTGACTTTTCAATTTACTAATCTCTCTCTCTAACTATATCGAATTTGATATTCAGCTTGCTTATTGGGTCTTTCATTTTTATTATTGAGGTTTTAAAAGTTAGAATTGTAGAATTGCTCTTTGATTCTTTTCTCAAACTTGTGATGATTTTGCTTCAATAGATTGCAGAAATGTTTAAGTCATTACCTTCATTAATACTCCATTTCTGGCTGGGCGCTGGTGGCTCACACCTGTAATCCTAGCTACTCAGGAGGCTGAGATCTGAGGATCTCGGTTCAAAGCCAGCCCAGGCAGGAGAGACCGTGAGACTCCTATCTCCAATAAAACCACCAGAAATCCGGAAGTGGCGTTGTAGCTCAAGTGGTAGAGTGCTCACCTTGAGCTGAAGAGCTGAGGGACAGCGCCCAGGCCCAGAGTTCAAGCCCCACAACCAACAAAAAAAACAAAACAAAACAAAAAAAACCCCTCCATTTCTGGTGGTATAAATGACTATGAGAGGCCAGACACTTCAGCTTTTTTTTTTTTGTACATTTCCCCCTTCAGCTTCTTATAGTATTACTCATATTTCTTTAAGGCATCAATAATTCAACTGGATTAATTACTCAAAGTTCATAAAGGATAATTTCAATCTTTATCTTTGTCAGATTATTGAGGAGAGCACTAAGATAAGAAAATATGAATATGGGGCTGGGAAGGTGGCTCAAGTGGTAGAGCGCTAGCCTTGAGCTGAAGAGCTGAGGGACAGTGCCCAGACCCAGAGTTCAGGCCCCATGACCAACAAAAAAAAGAGAGAAAGAAAATATGAATGTGTATAATTTTGTTGTATCTATTCATCTACCTGTCCATCATCTATCCATCTTGTTGTATCTATCCATCAATCCATCTACCCATTGCTTCTTTCTTCCTTTCCTTTCTTTCTTTCTTCCTTCCTTCCTTTCTTTCTTTCTTTCTTTTTTCCTCCTTCCTTTTTTTTCTTTCTCTTTCTTCCCTTCTCCTCCTCCCCCTCCTCCTCCTCTCCTTCTCCCCTCTCCTCCTCCTCCCCCCTCCTCCTCTTCCTTTTTCTTCTTCTTCCTCGTGTTCCTTCTCCTCTTTCTTCTTGTCCTCTTCCTTCTCTTTCTCTTTGCTACCTCACCTTTCTCTACCTCCTCCTATTTCTTCTCCCCCCTCTTCTGTTTTTCTTCTTCCTCCCCATCCTCCTCCTTCTCCACTTCTTCCTCCTTTTCCTCTTCTTCATTCTCATTGCTTCCACACCACCACCACTACCACATTCTCTATGTTTCCCTGACCTTAAGCACGCTGACTTCCACACGAATCAGTAAAGATAGAAGCAGAACCTAGTTTCAGGATCTTTGTACTTGCTTTACTGTCTGTCTGGAATACTCTTCCCTCAGTGACCCTATATCATTCACATGCCTTCTTCAGTGTCACTTCTAACTACCTATTGATGGCAGTATTAGTTCCTCCTTGCCATTCTCTATTGTCTTACCCTGCTTTATTTTGATTAATCACTGACAGTAGAATACAGATGACTCCATTTTGCCTATTATCTCTCTCCTTGCTAGTTCATAATCGTTGTGAGACTCCATTTTGCCTGCTATCTCTCCTTGTTAGTTCATAATCACTGTGAGAGCACATTCTGTTGTTTTGTTGTTCTGTTGTAGATGTCCAAACCCCCCTCCCCCCACCCCGCCACCATGCTTTGATAAATGTCTGGAGCATAGCAGTCAGTTAAGACAGATTTCTTGGGCTGGGGTGCTATGATAATTGCTTTACATCAAATTATTTTTTCCAAGGAGTTCTAACATTTTCATATGCAGTTATTGAAGCTCAGAGAGGGTATTTAACTTGTCTAAGGAGGCACAATTAGTAAATGATGGTTGTGGTATTTGAGTTCAAGTCTGTACCTTCTAAAGCTAGCCAGGCAGCCTCACACACACACATGACAATGCCTAGAAGACACACATATAAAATTAGAGGAGCAGGTAGGGGGTCCAGCAATTGGTGGACAGGAGAGAGAGAGAGAGAGAGAGAGAGAGAGAGAGACAGACAGACAGACTTACTGACTGACTTAACTGTGTGAGAGCACCAGGCAGCTGCTCTCTTTGAACCCTTCCAACAGATTGATAGAATTTCCCTCTCTGGATCCTGCCTCAGTTGGTATCTCTGGTGTTTTGCCAGCCTGGCTGACTGAAACATCTGTGTCAGCAAAAAATGGTGACCAGATAAGTAAAGCAATGTATCAGAAAAACACAGACGGCAGCTCTCAAGTGATGCAAGACCCTGCAGATGGCAGGCAGCGTGTACCTGTACACTTGCCCATTCATGCTCATTTTTAAAACATTTCTGATGAGCTCAACAGATGGACTGCTTCCCTCGGGGCCTCTTTAGATGAATTGATGCAGGCGTCTGCTGTTTTGGGTTCTCTGATTAGGGCCTACTGGTTTAGGGGAGAAGCTAAAGCCTTCCAAACCATGAGCAGCAGCAGAAGAACTTCCAAGAGCCCCTGGGAAAGACTAAAGAGGACAACCAACAGACCACTGGGAGATCATGTGCCAGGATCCCATTCTGGTGGGAACTAGTAAGTGGCTTAGAAGGAGATTAGAACACCATTCATCAGCAGTGATTTAGAAACAAACAAGAAGGAAAGCTCAGGCCCTTCGGGGAGCATAAGGCCACCTTACACAGAGGGAGTTCTGCATAGAATTGTCCCCATGATCATCTGAAGATGAAGGAGGCTTCATTCTGGATGGAATGACAGGAAGGAACAAGAGTCCAACTTGTAGTCAAACAGAAATTGTGAACTTGACTGGCATGTGGATCATAACCAAGTGACCAAGAGATAGTGAATTAGTCTGAGTATCAGATTTCTCCTCTTGAAAGTGGAAATTACAGTAACTGTCTTTCTAGAATGGGAATCATGAGCCAGCAGTGCCTAGGATGAACTAGAAATGAATAGTAGTAGGTGGTACCTCTTCCTGGGTATGGAAACCAGAGGGGCTAGACATCTATAAGACTGACTCTCAACCAGCCAGCTAATCACCTTCTTCTTCTTCTTCTTCTGTATGTGGCATGGAGAAACTTTTTTTTTTCTATCTCATGGAACAGTGAACCTCAAAATTCATTTTCATAAGAATTTTCTGAATTGCTAGTTAAAGAATGTCATCTTGCTGGGTGCTGGTGGCTCACACTTGTAATCCTAACTATTCAGGAGACTGAGATCTGAGGATCACAGTTCAAAGTCAGCCCAGGTAGGAAAGTCCAGAAGACTCTTATATCCAATTAGCTACCAGAAAATCAGAAGTGATAGAGTACTAGCCTTGAGCAAAAGAGCTCAAGGACAGCACCCAGGCCCACCAGCAACCAAAAAAAAAAAGGCATCTTAGTCTCATTTATTAAAAAAATTTCAGCAGATGGTGGGAAGACATAGAAATATGTTTTCTTAAACCAGAATACTATATAGACTCAATATTTGTGTCCCCATTATAGGGATTCATGCATTGCAACTGTAACTGTCAATGTGATGTTATTAGGAGGTGGGACTTTGGGAAAGGGTTAGATTGAGAAGATGAAGATATCATGAATGCAGCTAGTGCCTTTATACAAGAGTCCCAGAAGGCTTTCTTACTCCTTGTGAACCACGTATGTGAAGATAGTGAGAGGATGACAGCCCTCTACCAATGGGGAAGTGGGCTTTCAATAGTCACCAAAGTTGCTAGCAACGTGAACTCACTTCTCAGCCTCCAGAATTAGAAGAATTACAATTCTGTTGCTTACATGACTTATTTATGGCATTCCCTTAGAGAAGCTCAGATGATTACAGAACCTTCAATGCCCTCTTAGGTAATTCTGATTTGGAAAAGTACTGGCTCAGGATTTATAGCATGCTGACAGAGCCCGGCTGACTCAAATGCAAAATATTCTTATAAAGACCAAAATAGAAATGAATAGTCCCTCAAACTTCTTCAGGTGTCCAGTTTGCATAGTTACAGCACTTTTTCATCAAGTGCAAATGAGACCCAAATGAATCTTGACTATAACCCAGAAAGAACGCCTTGTGGTGGTAAGGACCGCGGGAGAGGGAGTTTGAGTGCCATAGGGAAATTAGTACCAGCCCACAAGACACCTGTTTCTATCCCATAACTGTATAACTTTGGAATGTCACTTTAGCATCTCTAGATTTGTTCCCTCTTCTGTAAAATGAGAGTGGTACTTCCTGTCCTGTCTGTGTCTCAGGGAATCTATAGTTTATACAAAATAAGCTTCAGACAGGTCCAACTGGCTTGGTGCCAGTGGCTCATGCCTATAATCTTAGCTACTCAGGTAACTGATATCTGGAGGATCTCAGAGGTTAACCTGGGAAGAAAATTTTGCTAGACTCCATCTTCAAACTTACCAGCAAAAAACGGGGCTACTGGTATGGCTCAAGTGGTAGAGCATCAATGGAGCAAAGTTTACAGACCCGAGTTCAAACCCCAATACCACCAAAACCAAATCAAACCAAAACAGATGTAAACAACAACAACAGCAGCAGCAAAAACCATGGCAAACTATGTAAGCATGAAAGACAAGCAGTTTCTGACTGAGCAGTCCTCCTGTATCAGAATCTAACCATAGAGGTAGAAAGGAACTCAAGAATTCTCAACAGAGAGAATTGTTCTCAACAGCAGGGAATGGGTCACACCAGTATTGGAAGAGTTGCAAAGCTTTGGTTTATGAGATTGCTCAAAGAGTTAGCAAGAGAAGAAAATCATTAGAATTCATATACTGAAAATAAATAAGGGAAGAAGAAATGTTAGCAGGGTTCCAAGTAGGCTTGTGTATAGAAAGTTGGGGTCCTGGAGGAAAGGTAGTAGCTGCTGGAGATAGGTCTAAGGCAGAGATAGAGCAGAGAAATATCCTCTGTCCAGTCACCTGTCAGCACCCACTTAGTGGAATCCAGGGGAAGCTTTCTCCTCCATAGGACTCCATCTCCTCCAGTAACAATGCCAAGGTCAAACAGAATGGCTTCATTTTATCCTTCCAGGTCTTGTTTTGGTGATCTCCCCCCTTCAGGGTATGCTGTCCAGTGAATGACTTCCCATAGTCCTGTCTTCCTATATAACCATCCCTGTATAGGGTGAATTATAGGACTATAGTAGGCAGACCTCTCTATTAACTGGCATTTCAAACTCCTTAAGTTCCTATGTGATCCTGGCATGCTTAGAGACCATTTCTCAATATAAAACAGATAATAGAATTTTTTCTGTATATCATATTTTATATTCTGTTTAACTAGTTTTACAAAAGAGTTTTGATTCGGCACATCCATTTAAAAATACAATGCACTTGATTAATGTCACCCTTTCAATCATTCTTCCAGGTAATAGGATTTTACTGTCTCAAATAAGTCAATACATTCATAGTAGAGATCATAGCTATAAAACCCATAAGGTGATTAACTATTTGACTGGTATTAAACTGGGTAAAGTTTAGACAAAGGTTGGCTAAATTCCCTATAAATACTTACTTTTATGCCTCTGTGGACAAGGAAAATAGTACCGATCAAAGGTTCAGATAAAACTTGATTCAGTGCCATCTCTTTTCTCATGAGTTGAGTTGTGGTCATTGTAGAGGCTATGAGTCAGACCTGTGCAACCTGAGCCTTTGGATTTTCTTTCTTTCTTTCTATCTTTCCTCTTTTTTAAGCTCAATATTTAATGCTGCTAAAGAATGGAGCATAATAGCTATGTGAGTTCCAAGGTCTGGAAGAAGACATGGTTGCAGACAAAGACCAGATGTGCGTGCTCTGGGCTCCTGTTTCAGACTCCTTCTCTCTCCCTTCCCCTCTCATAGACCCTCCTTATCCCGAGCATCTTCCTCTCAGGCCATCTCTGGCAAAGAACCATAGCTCTGCTCACACAAAGTTTCCCAATTCAATATAGATAATGGGATCCTGCTTTCTTCCTCGGGATCTGGTGCCTGAGGCTATAGCAACTTTCTCAGGCTGCCACCAATTTAGGCTATTCAGAGCTCTTTTCCCAGTAAGGGATGAGTAACCAGAGGCTATGTGACACTCACCTAGTTTTGCAATCCAGCTTGCGATCTAAAGTCAGGATGAATGATTAGATACTGTGTGACTCAAAGACCACATGCATTGGCACCATGGGCTCATAAAAAGACCCAATTTTTTTGTTCCTCCGTCTCATACTTAAGACCCACCTTCTCTCAGGGTGGGGCTAAGAATTCTACCTCCCTAACTGCCTTCCCAGTGATTCTTTTTTTTTTCCTTTTTTGCGTTCGGTCATGGGGCCTGAACTCTGGGTCTGGGCGCTGTCCCTCAGCTCTTCAGCTCAAGGCTAGTGCTCTACCACTTGAGTCACAGCGCCACTTCCGGCTTTTTTCTTTTTGCTTATGTGGTGCTGAGGAATTGAACCAGGGCCTCAGGCATGCAAGGCAAGCGCTCTACCACTGAGCCACCTTCCCAGCCCCCTCCCACCAAGCACGGTGATTCTTACACCTATCAACTCATGGTAATTTACTGAATTAAAAAGAAATGAATGAACAAATGATACAACAAAAGAGTACATTGTCACAGAGTATTTTCACTTAGGTTGTGTCTAATTGTTCACTTTGTAAACTCAGGAGTGATGAATGTCTGCTGTCACCTAGTAAGCAGGTGATGAAGTTTCTAGAGCTTCCTATGTGGGCACTGTTCTTTGGGTCAGGCATGGGTATATCTCCCTGTTTACTAGGTTACCAATATTTACTTGATATTAGCAAATCACTCTCCAAAGTGTTTATAACAACTAGCCTTCCTGAACCAGCACTTTGCTACATGTTGGGTAGTATTCATTATTATCAGACCTTATAGTTTTGCCAATTTGAAGGACATAGAGTAGCCTGACATGTATTACTTTGTCATTCTCTGCTTATCAGTAAATTGGAGACCTTCGCTGTGTGCTAGGGATTGAAACCAGGGCCTCATACAAGTAAGCACTCTACCACTTGAACCATGCCTCCAGCCTTTTTGTTTGTATTTTGTTTTTGCCTAGGCTGATTTTGAACTCATGATACTCCTGTATCTGCCTTTGCCTGTCCAGTAGCTGGGATTACCAGCTTATTTCATCATGCCCAGCATACATGCATACACACACACACACACACACACACACACACACACACACACACATATTTCTTGCTGGGTGCTGGTGGCTTATGCCTGTAATACTAGCTGTTCAAGAGGCTGAGATATGAGGATAACAGTTCAAAGCCAGCCTGTGCAGGAAAATCTGTGAGACTCTTATCTCCAATTAACCACCAGAAAACCGGAAGTGGCATTGTGGCTCAAAGTGGCAGAGCATTAGCCTTGCACAAAAGAGCTTAGAGACAGTATGAAGGCACTGAGTTCAAGCCCCATGACCAACAAAAAGAAAAAAAAAAGAATAGAAAAGAATATGCAGTTCTTTTAACCTGGCATTCACCTCAGCCAAGCAACTTTATTTCAATGAAAAGAGGTTTAGTTGTACAAACACTTGTACTTTTTGTATTTGAGTCAGCCTGGCAGACACAGTGGTATTTGCAAATTGAAGATAAAGATAGAAAGTCCTTAGGAAGGCTCACATCTACCAGCTAGCTTAATTCACCAAACCAACTGTTAGCTGTTCTCTGGGTGCCCAAGACTATCTACCTGTGCCCTCTCTGTTTTTGCCTTCAGTTAGCATTCCCAGCTTCCTTTTGTACCTGGAAAGATACCCTAGATGACCAAGAGCCTTTGCCTCACAGCTAATCATGAGGTTCCGTAGGAATTGTTGTTGCCATTGGAGGACAAACACAGATGGGAAAAGCACAAAGAAATGGAAGCCATTAGCTACTGCTACTATCGAAAGAACATGAAAGGAACTGGTGGACACACATGGTTGTCCTCTTCAGGTAGTCTTCACTAAGATGTTTTGGCCAAAGTTCTGAAATTAATCACATCCACCTCTACCCCACCCCACGCCACACCCTTCCTCTTTCCCCGAACTCCTAGATTTACTACGATGAAGCTTATCTTCTCTTTTACAAGGCAACCTGTGCTTTTGCTCAAACCAGCTATGAAAGTGAGAGTTGTCAACCCTTCCAGGAAATACCAGATGAATTCTTTCCCCTCTCCTCTCCTCCTCCTTTTCCCTCCCTCTCTTTCCCCTTTTGGTGCTGGGGATTGAAACCAAGACTTGGTACGTTCTGGGCAAGCACTCTACCCTCAAGTGTGCTGTACCCCCAGCTGGTCTGATAAAGCCTCTGACTTGACTTTTTCTATTCATGTCTTGAAATAACCACACAGGAAGTGCAGTTTCCAACTACAATGTCCATTTCCCAGTGCCACTTGCCCATTCCTGTCCACCATCATCTTATGACTTCTCCTGTGAGCCCAGACAGTGACAAGATGTGCAGCAGAGGGAGAAGAGCCTAGCAGAGCGACAGGGCAGGCAGCAAAGATGGAACAGGCAGCAGAGCTTCTGAAACAGATAGGCAGCTCCACCGAAGGGCAGCTAGGTAGAAAGGGGCAGGGTGGTGTCCAGAGCCCTCAGGTCTTTGTGGAACAGTCATGGGGGGAGCTGTGATATTTCTGAGAAGGGCCTGTCTGTGGCTGGTCATTTTCCTTACAGCAATCCACCTCTACCTCTGTATCTCCGTGCCCTGAGACACTGTGGCTAACGGAACTAAGGCTCTCTGTGGTTCATTTTCCTTTCTAAGTCAGTCACTCAGCAAATATGTATTGAATCTTTCTATGTGCTGGATATAGGGCTGGGAAGTATGGGTGGGGGTCGACACAGAGAAAACCTGTTCTTGTTTCTGCCATCATGTAGAAGGACTTTAAGGGAATAAGATTGCCATCCCTGCTTTCAGAAATGTCTAGAACAGGATGGTTATGGGTTATAAGGTGGGAGAGAAGTAAGGCCTGGATACTTTAATGACAGGAGAGGCATTTTGGATGGTCAACAAGCAACATATGCTCAGAGGAAGTCCAGAGGTTTAGGGACAAACAGTTACTGGCTGAAGATTTTGCCTATACTTCAAGTTTTGTGTTGAGCTGAGAAATTAAATAGGCAAACACCTGAGTTCATAGCACATAGTAAGTGCTCAGTGAAGTGTTCTTGTTTTATTCTCTTGGCTGTTTCTCTTTTCATTTCTTCTTGATTTTAAAATCTTCTTCCTTTTCAGTTCTTCAGCCTTTCCTATACCTAACTGATCCAATCACCTTCCCTTCTTAGCATCATGCAGCACAGAAAGATGATAAACATGTTCTGTAAGAGGTCAGTGAGAAGTATTCTGGGCTTGGTAGGCCTGACATTCTCTGGCAACCTTTTTTAAAAATTTTTATTGAGATTAAGTGGTTACATAAATTTCACAAATTTCACAGTATTGTGGGAAAGTGATCTTGGTTAAAGTCACAAATACATTTTAACCTTCATGAGGTGCTTATAGACTCTACAAACTTTGACACTACAGCTATTTTTTCCCCAAATCGGGTGATATGTACATTTCTTTCCTTTAGCTCAGTGTAAGCTGTTCCCTCTTTCCCTCTCCTTCCTTCCCTCCCATCGCTGCCTTTGAATTGCTTAGTTCACTTTCATCAATGTCCAGTGCATCTGATGAACCCCTCTGCTGTAATTTTACCTTTTTCCCTCTGATTCTGTGCCTTTCACCTAGCTTTCGTCAGATGTGCACATGCATATACCATATATGAGGTCAAGAACATGGAGTCATCTAGAAATGATACGACAAATTGAGAAGAGGTCCTTTGTTTCTTGAGTCCTGTTTACTTTGTCATATCTCTTTGCCCTTTGAATTTAACATCCACGTATCAGGGAGACCATTCTGACACAATTTTTGATCCCTGATTTCACGGAGTATAAGCCACCATAGAGAATAGATCATCTAACGTTCAATTTGTTTCAATATGACTTCAGGTATGGGTGCTGCATTTACCTTTCATATAATTTTCACATTCTTTCTTTTGATTTTTTTCAATGTCCATTTCAGTTTCTGTTTCTGAAGGTATATTAAAACAAAGACAACCACTGGCTTGGACACTGAAATTCAGGGCTGAAGGAGCAAGGGATGGACGATGGTAGGCAAGGTCTTTGGGGTCCTGAGAAGGGTTTGCCTCTTCTCGTAAAAGCACTAGAACTAAGTGGAAGTAAAGTGACTTCTGGGGAAAAAAATGACAAGCTCTGATTCACACCACTTTGGCTCATGGTAGCATCCCCCAAATACTTTGCTGATTGTTGGAATTTCCACAGTAATCTTAAAGAAAGGAATGATGGGAAAGCCCACATTCTGAAAGGAAATGGTCTTTGTATCCTGTACCTGAATGTGCATGTTTGATTAAGTCAGCTACTTTTTTCTACTGGTCTCCTCTGTGGCTCAGGTAGGATAGTGCTTTCAGGGAAGGAGTGGGAGGTGGTTCGCTCTAGCCTAGAGGGGTTTTAGCTTCAATGGGATAGTAGCTCCAATCTGGTTACCTAGTCACCAATCTTAACCCCCCGGGTGGGGACTCTCCTTCAGGTACTGGTGATCACATTCATACCCCCAAATGCACACAGTCTTCTGTTAAGGACCCAGTGTCTGCAGACATGAGTTCCTGTGTCTGTCATTCTATGACTGCAGTGCAATGCTCCTATCTTTGTCCTGTAGGATCTGTGGCTTTGGGACTGTGCCTGGGGTCCTCCCAGAGCGCTGGACTTGACTCAGGTTTGCCTGCTCTAACCCAGTGGCCACCTGTGCTCCCGGGGAGCTCCAGGAAGGCTGGGAAACTTTCAAAGAGTAGTTAATCACTAACTAGCTGGAGATAAGACAGAGAGAATGAAACAATTGAGAAAATGCCCAACCCAGAGCTTAGCTCTTCCCTGTCTGCACATGCCACCAGGACCTGGCCTGCCCGGAGAAGTCTGGGATCAAGCTGAGGTTGCTCACTAGGGAGAACAACAACATGCCAGTTTGGGGGGGAGTGGAGTGTGAGCCCCAAGCTGAGGTCTGATGACAGTGATATTCCCCACTTCCCCTCTAAGACCCTTTCCTTTAGCCAGACCTCAGCCCCTGAGCATAAACAGGGTGCTTGGGATGCACAGATCCACGCTGCATGAGACAAGGGCCCCTGCTTTTACCAAGTCCCTCATGGGAAGAAAGAGACAGATGGAATGCCTGCCAGTAATCTGTGGGTTGAGATGGTGATGGGTAGACAGGCTGAGATCAAAGAGAGTGGTCAGCCCCACCTGGGAGGTCAGGAAAGGTGCTCTGCGCAGGTCATAACCACAGTAATTAATGGGGGGTTTGCCAGTGTCAGACATTAGCCTAGGAGCTTCCTATGCCTTAATTCTTATCCCACAAGTAAGATAAAGTAAGGTCTTAGCCTTACTTTACAAACGAAGGATTAACTAGTCCCGCCCCCTCCCTAGCCCTCCAGCTGATAAATGATAAATCCTAGAGCTGAGATCCTAACTTAGGGCTTCCTAACCTTAAAACCACATGGTTCTACTTTTAAAGGTCCTTTTCTCATAGCTGATGCCCACAATGCTTTCAGTAAAGTGGTGTTTTTTTTTGTTTTGGTTGTGGGGCTTGAATTCAAAGCCTGGGCACTGTCCCTGAGCTTTGTCACTTTAGTCTAGCACTCTATCACTTTGAACCATAGCGCCACTTCCAGTTTTCTGGTGATTAATTGGAGATAAGTTTCATGGACTTTCCTTCCTGGGCTGTCTCCTGCATAGTTAGCATTATAGGAATAAGCCACCAGTGTCCAGCCAGTGAAGTGTTTTTCCTCCAGCCAAAGACTTGATTTCCAGGGAAAACAAAAAATACTAGCTCCATTAGAACTGCTGACAGCCATTCATGTGTTACTATGAATGAATGAATGGCGACCCATAGAATGTTACTGAGGGACAGGACAATGGAATGGGTGCTGAAAGTAGAGAGAAAATTTCCCCAGTCAGAGAAAACAGACTGGCATGAGGCACCTGGCTCCCAGTTTATCCTCATTTCTCTTAGGGTCCTGCTAACCTACTAACCTCAAAGGTCTTAATTTATGTGTTTTGCGAACTCCCAGATAGAGAGCCTAACCCCTTTTTTCTTTTCTGATGGTGGCAGAAAGATCTCATCAATTTTTATTACGTCTTATCTCTTCGAGATTTTGAGGATAAAAATTGTTTCCCAAAGAGGCTTTTAGGTGAGACAGATTCAAATGCTGGCAGTCAGTAGGGAGGCAGGACTTACCTCTGCTTCTCTCGCGTGGCCTTTGCAGGGTGTACTGCACCACACTGCCCACCATCTGGGCCAGAGTAGACTCACCTCCCTTTTGGTCTCAGGGGCTAGTCCAGGATGGTTTAGACTAAGACTAGCTAGGTGCAGGGGATGACTACATTGCTTCTTGAGGATGGTGGTCAAAGACAGAGTGGAAGGCTGCCTTACTTTGCCAGAAAGGTTTTCTCTTTACCTCCTGACCTCTGATATCAGCCAACCATTTCCCCACTCCTGGCATGTGCAAGTGAGACCAAGCTATGTGCTTAATATATGCTAACTCATTTAAATCTCCTGATAGTGCTGCACAGAAAGCCTAAGCAGTGTGCTCCATAGTAGAGAAGTAGCAGAATGAGAGTTTGAATAGAGACATGCTTTCTCTCCAAAGTGCTATCCACATTGAGGGGTAGCTCTGGGATCAGCTGTGTGGATTTCATCTTTAAGCCTCTGTGGGACCCAACTTCCCTGAAGTAGCACCTTTATTTTGAATGGATCCCTTGGGTGACTGGTTGCAGTTTGAAGTTTGGGTAAAACGATGCTCCTTTCTGATTTGGCTGTACTCCTGGGAGTGGATTTGGTTCCCAAGCTACTGGATTCATTTAAACAACACTAAGCTCCGGATATTAGGCTGGATGGCTGAATGAGGTAGAGACCTAGGTCCCTGTGGGATTTGGGCCATGCCTTTCACAAGCATAGTACAGGGATTGAAGTGAGGTGGTGAGAACTAGAGTGTTTGGATCCAAGTCCTGGCGCCATCTCTTTGTGGCTGGGAGACTAATGCTGAGTCATCACATCTTCCTGGGTCCCAGGTTCTCCTCTGTAAAGCCAGGAGGTGAGCCAGCAGATGCTCAGTGTGCTCCTGAACAGGGCAATGCACGAGGGTGGGTCCCCAGTAGGCCCTCAGCAGGGATCTTGCTGGAAGAAGGAGCCAAAAGTGAGTAGCTGATCATCCACTACCAGTAGCCTTCCACTCATACTTCCAAATGGAGCAAGGCAGTATGCCCTTGAGAAGACGGGGTACAGCCTTTTCATGCTTCTCATATGCCAGAAGGCCTAGGTTGCCCTTTTGATGGTCTTCCATGAGCTGCTCAGTTTCATTGTTGTGTTAAGTGTCTGGCCTCTATCCGTGGGTCGCTCAGCCACTGGGCCATAGATCCTGGGTAAGTAGAGCTCAGAGAAGGGGCAGTGTGGTAAGGAATAATCTAGAATCCTGGCTTTTGATCCCAGGAACCTCCTGGGTTACAAGGAGAGGAGATAAATAAGAACTGGACATTGAAGATGGTTTTGTCTCCTCTTCCTTCTCCTCTTTGCTTCTTTTCTGAGAACTGCTTTGAGTTCCCTTTGGTTGGTAAGATAACTCCACACCTTCTTTACTCATGGCTCTTGTTGCCTTTGCCCTTAATCCAAGCTGGCCACTGTACTCTGTTTTTGTGGTACATTGTATCATTAGATCCTTCAAACAACCTGATAATGTTTAAGCACCAATGTCACCCCTATATTACAACTGAGAGTGGTTAAGCAGCTTGTCTGAAGCTATTCATCAACTTCCTTTTATTGAGCCCAGGATTTGAATGCAGATTTGTTCAATCCCAAAGTCCCCATACTTACTTACAAACCACTATACGTATAGTCTTGATAAATAACTTGTGAGTTGTTACTTAGCAATCATAAACTTCCCAGTCTGGCTGGACACTGGCTTCTCCAAAGGAGGGCAGAATGAAGATTTCCAGGCCACACCCTCAAGGTGTCTGTGCCTCAGCGGGCCTGCAGCAGACAACTGTAGTTTGATAAAGTTCCCAGGTGATTCAGATCCTGAGCTGATAGGAGACCTTCAGCCCTGGGAAAAAGCTGGACTCAAAGGGACCAGCTCCTTCTTTTTGATTTAGAGCAGGAGGCTTCTGTGAAGGAAGGGTCATTAAATTTGAGGGAGCGCCCTGTGGGTGACTTTTGCCCTCTGTGAAAGTGCAGAGATCCAGATAAGGAGGAGAAAGTGTTGGCAGGTAGAGGCTGGGTTCCAGGCTTCACTCTGAGACTTTCCTCAGAGAGAAAGTGGTTTCAGCCCAGAAGTGGCTGTGGTTGAGTAGAGGGGTGAAGGTGACAGATGTGTGCTTAATTAAAATATTAAGTAATAAACTTTGGGCTATCTCATTTTGGTTCTTAAAAGCCCAAGTAGGCGGGGTCTTTAGATCATATTGCTCTTCCACATTCAAGTCTCGCAACATCTATGATTTTGTTACATTATCCACTTGTCCTATTAGCCTCATAGATCTGTCTTTAAATAATTCATTTATTAAAGAATAAGTTCTAATGTTCTATAGCACTATATAGTTTATGACTTACTATATACTTTACTGTTAAATGGTTTGATCCTTATGCCTGGTATAAAGGTACCAAACTAGCATGCTGTACTCATATACATATACAATTGTATATACATATACAATTGTTACATTAATAAAGAATTAGTGTGTTTACAGAACAATGGAATCACTATCTCTAATCACCAGTGAGCAGCACTGGCCACACATTGAAATTAACTGTTAACGGAATCAAACCAAACTCAAGGAATCAAACTCATCTCCCTATAGCCCCAAGGAAAGGGGGGAAAAAAGAAGAGGATAAAAGGAAACAAGAGAGAGGAGAGAAAAAAATTGGAAAAAGAAGTAGGAAAGAAAGAATTTCGTTTTTACAACTTGTGAAGCTGGAAATGCATGGTAAAAGCTTGAGAGTAATCATTAACGAGATCGACACAGAGTATGCAACAGTCATACTCTTTGCAGAAACGAGCTGTCTGTACATAGACCTCCTTTGAAACTCAGGCAGGACGGAGGGAACTGGAAAATGCGCCCATTTTTCACTCTGTGATTCAATATTGTTCAATGGAAGGTCTCTGACACTCAAAACCAAGTCACATTTCGGCTGTGAAAGTAAATGTAAATTAACCAGAATGTGTGCTCTGTGAGGACAGGGTTGGTTTTTGTTTGCTTCTATTTCTTTTTTGCATTTTTTAAAAAAGCTTTGCTCATTTACTACTATATTCCCAGATCCTGGAGCAGTGCCTGACCTACAGCAAGTGCTCATATATTTATAGGAGATATAGCCTCTGGGGCATATGGGACAGATTGTTCCATTCTTACCTTCTCTCCACACTGACAGCCTGGATATAAAAATAGGTAATTTCCAAGTGGCCATCAAAGTCTTGATTCCTCCATTGGAATTCAGCTACTCAGGTAGGTCAGAGAACTAAGGGGAAATGGAACTACAGCCTTTCCCAGCCTTGGGTTTTCCTCCCTTCCCCCTCCCCCCAATACTTGGATGCACATGTTCCCTTGTTGTGTGGGCCCAATGAGATCAGGCTTAAACGAGCACTTTGAAACCCTAAAGCTCTCTGCACAGGGGAGGAGACTGAGTTGACAGTAGATAGCAGAGGGGTGTCCATCTTGTGATCCTAATGGCATTGTCCATGTTTTGGGCTGCTGTGTGAGTGATTCTACCAAGCCTGAATTGAGAACATTATGTTTGCTTCTCACAGAACCTGCTGGCTCCTTTCTCTCACTGAGCAATCACACAGTTGAGACAGATTTTGGTCTCAGTGTTCTACTAAACATTGATTGGGAAGGAGGACCCAGGAAATAGATATCATTCTCTCTGTTTTTATTTTGAGTAGAACCATCACTTGGATGCTACTAATATTAATATTACTGTGACTATTACTACTACTACTACCTACTGCTACTACTCTTTTAATACAAGGAAACACCCACTTGTCTGTGACTGAGCCAAACTTGCCTGAAGGCAGGTGAATGGATTCTGTGACCTCTTGAGCCTGATCTCAGTATTTTGGTTCTATTACTGCCTTGTAAAACTGAGGGTGTTCTGTTTTTACCCCTAAGGAGTTGTGGTTGGAATCTGCCAGAAATTATCCCACAATGCACTGCTCAATGGTCATTGCGTTTTCATGGCATACCTACCATTCAAAGCTTAAGACTTCATAGGCTATGAGCCTGAGTTACTGGCCATGTGAATTAAGATGACATGATTTGGATGATACCTACCAGGCTGGTGAGGTTAAATGCCATTGCTGAAATCAGATCCCCACCATCTACCATCTATACCATGTCTTTCTCCTTCCATTCATTATAGATTTATAGATTCCTAGAATGCACCAGACACTCTGCTGGTCCAACTGGGGAGGGAAGCATGCAAATGAGACACTACAATGAAGGATGGTAAGTGCTAGGGAGAAGAGTCAGAAAGAAGGAAGGCCTCAAACCAGTTGGAGACTAGTTGGTGGCAAGGCTGTCCACTAGGAAAGCTCCCTACAGGAAAGGTTAGGAAGGCTGAGTAGCAGTGAGCCAAGGAGAAGGGGAAGTAATGTATTCTGGGAAGGTACATCAGCATATGTTGAAATTTAGGAGTGGGTAGAATGGCCTGCCTGTTTCTGGTACTGCGATATTGCAAAATATGTATTGAGTACGACTTAATTTCCTGTTTTTTTTTTTTTTTGGTGCTGGTACTGGGGTTTGAACTCAAGGCTTGGGCATTACCACTTAACATTTTTTTTCTCAAGACTGGTGTTCTACCACTTGAGCCACAGCTCCATTTCCAGTTTTTTGCTGATTAATTGGAGATAAAAGTTTCATAAACTTTTCTTCCTGGGCTAGTTTTGAATCATAATTCTCAGATCTCAGCCTCCCGAGTAGCTAAGATTACAGGTGTTAGCCACCAGTGATCAGATTTCCTGGCATACAATTATTAAAAGCCTTGGAATCAGCTGGGCACCCGTGGCTCACATCTGTAATCCTAGCTACTCAGGAGTCTGAGATCTGAAGATCGCAGTTCAAAGCCAGCCCAGGCAGGAAAATCTGTGAGACTCTTTTCTCCAATTAACTACCAGAAAACCAGAAGTGGCACTGTGGCTCAGGTGGTAGAGTGCTCGCCTTGAACTGAAGAGCTCAAGGACAGCACCCAGACCCAGAGTTCAAACTCCATGACTGACAAAAAACAAACAAACAAACAAACAGAAAAGCCTTGGAACCTCCAAAAATGAAGTGTCTAAAAACACTTAAGCTTAGGAGTTGATTAATGTTCAGCTATTTCCAGCTCCTTCAGGATGGAGGCTGGTTGATGGGGGGGGGGCACCTACTATGTGCTTAGATAATTGGAACTCAGCCCTGTACCCCGCCTGTGAGGATGGGAGAGGGGCTGGGAATTGAGCTAATCACCAATGGCCAATACTTTTAATCAATTAGGCTGAAGCAATAGTGCCTTCATGAAAACACCAAAGGATTGAACTCCAGACATGTATATACTGGAAATATTTCACCTCCATTCCATAGGAATAGAAGCAAATGTGTGAATGTGGGGAGAAGATCCTTCCAAACCTCTATGTATCTCTTCATCTGGTTGCTCACTTATATCCTTTAAAATCTATAATAAATTGATAAACATTAGCAGGTGTTTCTCTGAGTTCTGCACACTGCTCTAGTAAATCAATCAAACTTCAAGGATGGGTTTGGGAAGATCTTGATATAAAGCTGTTTAGTCAAAAGCGCCGATTAAAAACATCTCTGGGAGCTAGGTACCGGTGGCTCATACCTGTAATCCAAACCACTTCAGGAGGCTGAGATCTGAGGATCACAGTTGGAAACCAGCCTGGGCAGGAAAGTCTGAGATTCTTATCCTCAATTAACCACCAGAAAACCAGAAACAGCACTGTGGCTTAAAGTGGTAGAGGGCTAGCCTTGATCAAAAAATCTCAAGAACAGTGCACAGGCCTTGCGTTCAAGTCCCACAATCACCCCACCCTCCAAAAAAAAGT
This sequence comes from Dipodomys ordii, assembly GCF_000151885.1. Classification (NCBI taxonomy): domain Eukaryota; kingdom Metazoa; phylum Chordata; class Mammalia; order Rodentia; family Heteromyidae; genus Dipodomys; species Dipodomys ordii. The sequence goes on from NW_012267262.1 coordinate 12,354,286, forward strand.
GAGAATGAAGCAGTTTTGTGGGATCTGAATCCATCTCTAGTGTCAGAATGATTAGAGAATGCCTGGCTAGTATCTACTACTACCTTGTTTGCTTGATACATGTGAGAAAAGGTCACACACTTTTGGGCACAGATGTGCTCCAGGTTAGGAGTATATACTACAATAAATGAGGTGTTTTTTGTTGCTTTTTCTTTCTATTGGTCATAGGACTTGAACTCAAGACCTAAGCCCTGTCCCTAAGCTCTTTTTCTCAAGGCTAATGCTCTACCACTTTAAGCCACAGCTCCACTTCTGGTTTTCTGACAGTTAACTAAAGAGAAGTGTTTCACAAACTCTCTTACCTGGGCTGTCTTTGAACTGTGATCCACAGATCTCAGCCTTCTGAGTTGCTAGGGTTACAGGAGATGCAAAGTCTCAAAGGCTGTGCTTTATTCCAAAGGGTATGGAACTGTGGATGGATGTTAAACAAGCAGGTGCACAACATGGACAGCCCTCTGGGATCTCTTTTCCTTCTATCTGTGGGTCTGGGAGCAGGTCCTTAAGGGACTCTTGGGAAGAAGTTCATGTAATATATACTAGGATGAGTGTAGTCCCACCATCACACTAGGGTTTAGACTCAACTTCCACAGAGCTTAGGACAAGAACAGAACAATGATTCACCTTCTATCAACAGGGGGAAGGAGGAATTGGTTAGAGTCTTTGCTGATGGCTTAGGCATTTAATCATAGAACAAGATGCAGAGGCTCTTATTGCCTTCTCCACTCTTCTCCACCCTTTACCTCTCCTTTTCTCTCTGCCTTTCTCCTTTCCCCTTTAGATTTATTAGACATTCCTAGGTATTGTGAATTTTACTTCTACCAAAGAGGCAGATCTAATTATGTCTATGGAAGCCATATTGCAGATCTGGAGGCCTGGAAAAGGTACATGGACTTCTAGTCCTGGTTTTATCGTCCACCAGCCACTTGACATGGGGTCCAAAACCTGTGCCTCTCTGAGCCTCTACTTCCTTGCTTCTAGAATAAGAGTACCATGGGGATGGTGTAATATTTAAGTGAAGTTTTGTTTGTGATGTTTCTCTCTATACTACAAAACTTTGTGTAGGTTTATTTTGGATTACATATGCAGATTCTACTGAAGAAGTGACCGAAAGAGGCACTGAGAGATGGTTTGTGCATTGGATTGCTATTGTCATATAAATATGCATCAAAGAATGTGACTGTCCCTGAACTTCAAACACAGGGAGCAACTCTTAACTACTTGCTGTATATCATTGAAGAAATACACAAAATACATGTATTAAAAAATACAGTCATAAAGCTGGGCACTGGTAGCTCATTTCTTTAAGTGGAAGTGGAGCTGTGGCTTGTTAGAACAAAAAAGCTAAGGTACAGTGCCCAGGCCCTCAGTTTAAGCCCCAGGCCCAGCACCAAAAAAAAAAGTACAGTCATTTATATGGACACTCTTTCAGCATCATGGCATATAGACTACAGATCCAGGGCCTCAAAAGTACCAGGCAAACACTTTTACCACTGAGCTCCATTCGTAACCCTGTATCTGTCTGTTTTCTTAATATGACTTTATGGCATAGATGGACCATAATTGCGCAGAGAGTTTCATTGTCATATTGCTACACATGCACTCCATGCACTTTGATCAAATTTACCCCTTCCATTACTCTTTCTTATCTCCTTCTCCCTTTACTGAACAATTTAAAAGGGTTTCATTATTCTATTTTCATACATATGTATGAAGTGCTTTGGTTATATTGAGCCCCTCAGTCACAGCTTACTTTGTAAGAATACTTCACTTCCATCCTAGGGGATTATTATAAGAGGGGCCATATTTCTCAAGAAAGGGAGCACATGGCACCCGTCCCTATCCACGTAGCAGGAGGGTCTGAGCGTGGGAAGTGAGGTAGGTGTGTGCTCAGGTGGGTCAGGGCAGAGAGAGGGAGGGGCCAGCTGTAGGGAGGGAATTCTAGCGCAGGGAGGAGCTCAGGGCTGGGTGAAGCTGAGGACCAAAGGTGGGGATAATACTGACTTACTTAAGCATTCTTCTGTGGAAGAGTATTAATGCTATTTTCACCTTTTTAACGTATATTTTTGTGGTCTTTTGTACACACACATATGAGAATTGTTTTACATTTTGATAGATCGTCCTAAATTATTCTCCATAGAGATTATATAACTATGTCCTCCTTCAAATTGAGTGCCTGCCTCCCATACTTGAACCAACTCTGAGGGTTACTGGTTCTGTTGAGGTGTTGAACACCACGAAACCTTCTTCCTCCCTTGACTGGCCATGGGGTCCCTGATGCCTCAATTCACTGCTTTTTGCCTGACAAACTTGATCCTTTATGGCACCAGTAGTTGGATCAACTGATTTCCCAATAATATCATAGACAGCTTTGGGAAGCTTTGCTCCAATATTAATTGGAATATCCACATCTACCATTACAATGTATTCTGGGCAAATAGAATGGTGGCTGACCTACTAAATGATCATTATTGAGTTTGTCATAATAGACAGCTTGACACACAGATCTTGGTTGTGTCTGGCAGTCTGGTAATGAGAGAGAAAAGAAAGTGTGAGGAAGTCCAGGTGTTTGGAAAAAGGGCTGTCTCTGTCCATTGTCAGGCTGTGACTAGACTCATGTCCTGATCTCCCAACCAGGTGTTTCAGGCCTTTGGTGTTACAAAATGCAAAATAACCAAATAGCATTTCCATGGAAAGAGCTCATGGCCTGGGGCTGTGTGCAGGTGACAGTGAATATTTAGAAAGGGGAGGGTGGCCAGAGTGGAGAGGGCAAGAAGGGGGCCTCCATAGACTCTAAAACCAAAAACAAGGGGCCATTGAAAAGTTCTGTGGTATCAATAGCTGACAGTACAGGTGCTACTCAAGGCATGTGTGGGGTGAGTCAGGAATATAAGATGGCATTGGCTCCCAATTCTACCGGCTCCATTTGAAAAATTCCCACAAGTGAGAACAGAGGATTGAGTCCGAATGACCACGGGGATGTGGCAATCGATGGAGCGTGTAGGATCAAGGGCCAAGTGCTAGGGGAAAACGGGGCAGAATCCAGAATTACAGGAGTAACTATGTAAAATGACTGCCAAAACTGCCTTTCACATGCACTGTCTAAATATGCTACATCCTGAAGATCTTCACTTAAAAACAAAAGAGGAAGCAGAAGCTCAGTGAGGTCAAGTCATTTAGTCAAGGTCATACAACCACAAGTAGCTAGCTGGGAGCACGGGAGGCCTGCCTGACTCCAAGTGGAAAGCCTTCAACTTCAGCATGGCTGAGCAAGACCCAGAAGTATGGGCTGAGAGTAGTAGGTTTCATTTTTGGTCTTGATGAAAACTGGGTGATTTTTGTTTTTCAGAATGCCAATGACTCATACATGTAAATAGTAGCCACTCAAGAAACTGAGATCTGAGAATCATGAATTGAAGCCAGATTGGGCAGGAAAAGTCTGTTGGTGAGACTATTACCTCCAGTTAATTACCACAAAGCCACAAGTGGGAGCTCCCAGGTCCTGAGTTCAAGCCCCAGTACTGGCACAGACATACACACAGCCACACACAGCCACACACACACACACACACACAGAGAAAACAATGTTTTTTACTCTATTGAGGGATAACATGAAAAACTAGGATTCTATTTTATAACTGATATCCTATAATATTTGTTATTGTTTTGGATATTTGAAAAAGCTATCACACCCCAAACCTTATACCTCTTCTTATCATTGGCTGAGTGTGTTGGGCTAATGGAGATTCAGGCTTGGGTGTGTGCTGGGGAACAGCCAAGGAGATCACAGTAAGGTATAAGACTGGGAGATTTTTGCCTTTTGTTTTTAAAGTCCTACTTGGGTACCAAGTGCACTGGTGGAGCCTCTAGACCTCCTAGAAGTCTTTGAGGTTGTGATTTATCGTCTTATAAACTAGACTGCCCTTGGCCTTTGTGTCGCTGCTCTAGCCTGTAATTATCTTTGCCACAAGTGGCTGCCTGGCTTTGTTCTGCAGTTAGATGCTCCTTCCTTGGTCCCTCTGTGGTCCTGAGTCATTCTCAAGCTCACAAGTGCTCCTCCAGTCTGGTGAGTCACCTGGGTGGGCAGAGCTGGTTTGGAAAAGGGAAGACAGTGCCAGGGAGGAGGGTGCTCCTAAAGGAGATCCCCTCTCTCTTCTTCCTCCCAGGCCCCTGTGAAGAACAATGGCTGAGCACTGACTGCAGAGCAGAGGATGCTTCTGGAAGGGACCTATGAGCTGCCTTCATTCACAGTGCCACCTCGTCATAAAGCTATGTTGTGCAAGCTATGAGAAATAGCATGCAGCAATGAAGAGCAAGGTTCTACACTTGATTACATATACAACCATCTACAACCATGGCCCCATTTCCTAATTTCTCTGAGCCTTGATTTCCTCATGTGTAAAATAGGAATAAAAATAGTTACTGCATCAAAAGGATTTGATACAAAGGTTCGAGAATAGCCCTGAATAAACCACTAGCACTCTGAATGGTGATGAAGGTAACAATGATGATATTGTTGACAATGATGTTGATAGTTCTTGGGCCAACTTATACCGATTTTACAGAGAGGAGAGCAGAGTCACAAGCCATCCAACATGATATAAAAAGTAAATAATGGAGTCGGGGTGAAAAATCCCAAGTCAGTTTCCAAGACAGAAACCCTTTCTTTAATAATCCAGGAATTACTCTTTATTAGTCTGCCATGAGCTGAAAAACAATCTGTCCAAATTTAACAATGGTAATGCTTGTCCTGATGGGCTCTGGGTTTTCTCTCCAGTCTAAGTTGCTCTAGTGGAGCAACTTAATAAGATTATGTAAATATTAACTCAAGGTTCTGGGAAACCCAGCAGAGTTTCAGGGTAAACCATCTCTCCCAGCAAGCAAGGGCTTGTCTGATAATTCCCCTTCCTTCCATGACTGGCCAGATTGCCCAGTGCATGGTAAAACACCAGTTTTCTTCCATCTGGAGGGGAGAAAAGCTGTCAGCTCCTGCAGAGGTGGGGGAAGAGTATGTTACTTGTGTGTGGAGGTGGTGGTTAAATCAGAACTTCTGGGGTCAGGCAGACCTGGCATTCATCTGTTCTCAACAGCATGGCCTTGAACAAGGGCTAATCTCACTCAGCTTCAGTTCCTATGTCTTGTGTGTGTGTGTGTGGTGTGTGTGTGTGTGTGTGTGTGTGTGTGTGTGTGTGTGTGTGAGTTGTGGGACTTTAACTCAGGGGCTGGGTGCTGTCCCTGAGCTTTTTTGCTCAAGGATAGCACTCTACCACTTTGAGCTATAGCACCATTTCTAGTTTTCTGGTGATTGATTGGAGTTAAGAATGTCACTCATGCCGGGCGCTGGTGGCTCATGCCTGTAATCAATCCTAGCTACTCAGGAGGCTGAGATCTGAGGATCGCGGTTCAAAGCCAGCCGGGGCAGGAGAGACCCTGAGACTCCTATCTCCAATAAACCACCAGAAAACCGGAAGTGGCGCTGTGGCTCAAGTGGTAGAGCGCTTGCCTTGAGCTGAAGAGCTGAGGGACAGTCAAGCCCCACGACCGACAAAAAAAAAAAAAAAGAATGTCACTCATATCATTAAAATTTGGATTAGGATATAACTTTCTGAGGACTATGTAAGCATTAAATGCATGAGGAGAAATTGCATGCAAAAAACCCAGCATCTAGCATATAAGTGCTTAATAAAAAGCAGTAAGATGGGTTGAGTGTGTGGTTTCCAGCCCTTGCAAATAAGATTCTAGTTCTTGCCGGGCCCTGGTGGCTCACGCCTGTAATCCTAGCTACTCAGGAGGCTGAGATCTGAGGATCGCGGTTCAAAGCCAGCCGGGGCAGGAGAGACCCTGAGACTCCTATCTCCAATAAACCACCAGAAAACCGGAAGTGGCGCTGTGGCTCAAGTGGTAGAGCTCTTACCTTGAGCTGAAGAGCTGAGGGACAGCGCCCAGGCCCAGAGTTCAAGCCCCACGGCCGACAAAAAAAAAAAAAAAAGATTCTAGTTCTTGCCATTCAGAGACCCTGGTAAGAAGATAGCTGCTGTGGTGGCATGACTCTTGGGCCATGCCAGCCTCAAAATCAGCCGTGTCCACTCAGCTAGCCTTAAGCAGCTCCTAGGTTCTTTGATTCAGCTAAAATACTTCCTTTTCATTCTGGCAGTCCAGGTTTTAAAGGCATTAATCACCACCATTCATGGTGCTGGTGAGCTACTTACGTGCCCATTATGTCTTTTTCCTAGCAGCAGCTCTGGGTGTGGTTTTACCTCCATGTACAGATGAGCAAATTGGGACTTGGAATTGGTAGGTCACTGCCCAAGGACACACAACAGAGTTTCAATTGGAGCATGTCTGTGGGCTATGGCGCTGGCTTGGCCAACTTTTCCTTCTTTTTTTTTTTTCTCCTGGGATGTGGGGCATTTGGTCCTCAAATAGAGATAATCTAGGGTGGGTTGATGCTCTTGTGTAGTCTTTCTGCAGAGACTTGGCAATTGTTCTGGAGAGAAATGGAGGTAAGAGAAGAAAAAGAGATACAGAAAGAATGACTGGCAGCTCTGCCCTGTTCCTTGCAAAGACTTCCGGGTTTCCCCGCTTGCGTGTTTCTGGATGTCTTCTTCTTTCCCGCAGCCACCACATTGCCTCATGCCATCAGATGCTCAGAGCCTTAGGCGGGTTTCACTTCTGGGGGGAATTAGAGTTGCATGTGCCTGGAGCAGTTTTATCCTGAAGCTTGAGCAGAGAGTAGCTCTCTTACATTCCAAGAACAGCCACAGGGAAAGAATATAAGGTTGTCCTCAGGCTAACACAGACTAATGATACAATCTCCGGAAATTCACAAAACCCAATGGAGTCTTCATTCCAACCTCCTTGTCTGCACTACACATCTCAAAGACATTGCGGGATCTGATGAGAGATGTGGAAGAAATGGTTTCCAAAGCACAGTAAAGACATAGAGTCTGCTGGGAACCAGTGGCTCATACCCTTGTAATCTTAGCTACTCAGGAGGCTGAGATCTGAGGGTCATGATTCAAAGACAGGCCTGGTGAGTCCATAAGACTTAATCTCCAAAAAGCCCACCCCCACACACAAAAAACTGGAAGTGGAGCTGTGGTTTGAAGTGGTAGAGCACTAGCCTTGAACACAAAAGCTCAGAGACAGCACCAAAACCCCAAATTCAAACCTCAGGAATGGCAAAAAGTAAAAGACTATAGAGTCTATGGCACTAGAGCCCTGGCTCTGGCTCATATGACAGGTGCCATATGATTTAATTCACAATAAGTAAATTTGGATGCCAGGAACTTTGCATGGAGTTGTGTAAAGCCTTTCTGGAATAGGACCACAAAGAAGAGTCTATCTTCCCAGATTAACCAGGCTGGCTAGAAAAAGCAGTGCCCCAAAACAGGCTGAACAAGAAACATGTTACTACCTCACTTAACCAGAACCTGTATTCTTCTCATGATGGAATTCCCACTGTCTAGCTCAGCTCTTCCCAACCTGATAGAAATGCTGTAAACACTGGCTGTTGAATACTGGACATTGAATGGATCCAAATTTAAATTTGGATGGAGGCAGTGGGTGCAGCCTGCATGGAGGAATGGGGTACTGGCAAATGGTTGGGGTGCCATTTTGCATGACCCCTGTGGGAGGATACAAGAAAGCATGCGATACTTATGCAGAAGTGACTCAGTCCACCATGCCTGGCATGAGCTATTTAAGATGAAGTCGGAAACTAGCTGGTAGAGGATGGTGGATATCATTCTTTCGGCAGTTTGGATGTCTAATGTCTTTAAGGTATTTTCTCCCCAAGTCTGATGACCCTCATTTTGTTATTATTTCTTACCCATCTCTGTACTCATCTCTATTATTTACTTAAAAATTTTCCTTACGTTCACTCACTCTTTTAGTTTTATTAAATTGGTTTTGATGTCAAAACCACTTAACTGTGTAAATAAGCACCAGTATTTGCACTTAAAATCATCTTGTATGCCACCTGACATGGGAACGTATTGAAGAATGCTCCTCAGAATATGGGAACAGTTCTAGAGATTGGGGAACTGGCAAGCACTCTACTACTTGAGCCATGTCTCCAGCCTTGTTGTGTTTTTGGTGCCAGCCCTGGGGCTTGAAATCAGGGCCTTGGCGCTGTCTTTGAGCTTCTTTGCTTAAGGCTACTGCTCTACCACTTGAGCCCCAGCTCTACTTTGGCTTTTGGAGATAATTGGAGATTAATTTGGAGTTAATTGGAGATAAGAGGATCACATACTTTCCTGCATGGGCTGGTATTCAACTGTGATTCTCAGATCTCAGCCTCCTGAGTAGCTAGGATTACAGCTATGAGCCACCAGTGCTCAGCTTTTGCTGTTTTTTTTTGTTGTTGTTGTTGTTGTTTTGGCAGATGCTTGAACTGTGAGCTTCCAGATCTCAGCCTCTTGAGTAGCTAGGCTTATGAATGTGAGATATCCGTGCAATGAGCCATCAGTCTCACAATGATGTTTAAATGAATATGTGCCTATAATTTGGATACGATTATGACTTTGGTGTGCTTTTCAAAGTGTCTTGGGAGGGAGTGGAGGTTGTCTTCGTCGTCTTCATCTTCGTCTTTGTCTTCCTCCTCCTTCTCCTCCTCCTCCTCCTCCTCCTTCTCCTCCTCCTCCTCCTCCTTCTCCTCCTCCTTCTTCTTCTTCTTCTTCTTTTTCTCATGGGTCTTGAACTCTGGGCCTGGGTGCTGTCCCTGAGCTCCTCAGAGCAAGGCGAGCACTCTACCACTTGAACCACATGCCACTTCTGGTTTTCTTGTGGTTTATTAGAGATGAAAGTCTCATGGACTTTCCTGCCTGGGCTGGCTTTGAACCGCGATCCTCAGATCTCAGCCTCCTGAGTAGCTAGGATGACAGGCGTGAGCCACCAGTGCCCGGCTTCCTTCTGTGTTTACTTCACCTACCTTCCTGGAAGCTTTGCCTTCTACCTCATGCTTGCTATCAACAGTTTGAGGGACAGAGAGGGACTGAACTTTGACTGTATTGCACATGAGGCTGTGCAGGGACCCTTTAGGCTCTGAGTGCCTGACACTTATGTCCCTTGCTAGCATGGGTCTGTGGCTTTCTAGTCTTGTCTGACTTCGTTCTCTAGAGAAGGTCACCCCATGGCCACTAGTTCACAGAGCACCGATCCAGTCTTTCACTAGCAGCAATACATTGTTCCCAGATGTGCCTTCAGTCTTCAAGTGAAGGGGACCTGCCAAGCTGGAAAGAAAAATCTATCAGCAAAAGTCAAGTATTTGGCCAAGGGCACCCCTGCCCAACCTCCACCATACACAATTGTGAGAATGAAGATTAGACTTTCGGAGGTTTTCTGCTTTGTGGTTCTAGACCCTCCTGAAGAACCACAGATGAGTAAATCTGAGAACCATGAACCTAGGGTAGACTTTAAAAAATATGGATGGTACAGTCCATTCCTATCCAACTTACATGTTGATGGATAAAGTCCCCAGTAAGCCAAGCTCGCCTCTGACATTCACTGTGTCAGCTTGGCTCCTGTCCCTGACTCCCTCCACAACCTACTCTTCGCAGAATACCAGAATACCAGGCCGTCATGTTTTCCTCAGTGAGGAAGTGAGCAGCCTGTGCTGGTTCCTTCCACAGCAGGGTTGTCCTTCCAAGAGAAATTTGCAGATGTACTGGTTGCAGATTGGGGCTCAGTTTGCTGAAAACTTCCTTATTTCAGTTTTACTGGGCTCCCACCTACAGAATAGCTGTTGGTTTCTCAGACTTTCAGAGCTATTAACTTCCAATGTTAAATTAGGACTCTCAGCAAACTTTCCTGGGGACATTGTCATGTAAGAAACAAAGTCTCCAAAATAGGAGTATTTAGCAGGCAGTTCTTGTCCATGAACAGAGACTGACTAATTCCAAACCCTGAAATGAGATGTGGTTACCAAGAATGGAGATGGGGAGAGCCAGGAGAAAAATCATACACATGCCATGATTACAAGTGGGGATATTTCATCTGGGTTTTCCCCCAAATACCAAGTTATTCAGAAATAATTCCAAGGGCTTTCTTTCCTGACATTTCTCCAGTGTGCAGGTGGCAGATGTTTTGAATGGACTGAATAGATAACTTATTTATGCAAACGAGCTTTTTGCATAGTCCCAGTGGATGTGTCTGTCAACTCTCTGGTATTATTTTCAGGTTTGTAGATGCAGTTTCTGTAAGGCTAGATTCCGAATTTCCATCTGGTAGACACTGAAGGGGCAGCATGCTGTTTGAGGACTTCGAGATGCTCTAGGTTGTTTGTGAAGAATGGGAATGGGTAGTGACCCCTCTCCCATTTCCAGGTAGGCTTTACTGCTCATACTTGATGATGTCATCACCACTGCAGCTTTCCACTTAGTTCCTCTGTTTCTGAATCTAGATGTCTAAGGACTTGTCACGTGGTGCTTAGCCTGCCATTGTTCCCAAGCCTAGTGAGAGGCAGAGTGACATTTAGGTCAAGTGACCCTCATGACTTTCCAGGCAAGACCAAATCACAACTTTTCCAATGGGTTTCCCCTCAGTTTTTTTTGGGGGGGTCTGGTCGTGGGGCCTCAACTCTGGCCCTGGGCGCTGTCCCTCAGCTCTTCAGCTCGAGGTTAGCGCTCTACCACTTGAGCCACAGCACCACTTCTGGCTTTTTTCTTTTTGCTTATGTGGTGCTGAGGAATCGAACCCAGGGCCTCATGCATGC